>NC_133770.1:59873365-59914327 GCF_003597395.2 Chelonoidis abingdonii
GCTGGTCGCTGTCAGTGTGGACACACTGCAGGGCTGGCCCTACACAGCTGTATGACCACAGCTGTAACTACCAGCGCTGCAAAAATGTAAGTGTAGCCATGGCCTAAGTCATCAAGCAGGAATGGAACACTGAGCAATGTAAAATGCTGGCTTCTTACAAAAGGTGTTAGATCCTGCCCACCAAGAAGGCCCATTGAAACTAAATGAGCCATTGTAAAACATCAGAGAGCAAAGACTTTGTTAATTGCTCTCCCCACATCCTGAAGAGGAGACATGTATGGGGACTTGTCCCATCATCTTCAACTCTGGGGAAAGGGAATAAAAATCCCTGACAAGAAGCTGGAGCTCTGTGCTGCTTGGACTTTGAGACGGCAAGGGAACCCTAACTGCTTAGCCTGGGGCCTTGGCTACACAGGCACTTTACAGCGCTGCAACTGGGGTGTGAAAAAACACCCCCCTGAGCGCTGCAAGATGCAGCGCTGTAAAGCGTCAGTGTAATCAGGGCGGCAGTGCTGGGAACGCGGCTCCCAGCGCTGCACGCTACACCCGTAAGGGATGTGGTTTACAAGCAGCGCTGGGAGAGCTCTCTCCCAGCGCTGCGGCTTTGACTACACTCACACTTCAAAGCGCTGCCGCGGCAGCGCTCCCACAGTGCTGCCGGGGCAGTGCTTTGAAATGTCTAATGTAGCCAAGCCCTGGGTTAGCCCTAAAGGATGCATAGAGCTTGCATATTACAGGATCCTCTATTGCCTTTTGAAACCTAAGACTATAACACGTGTATGTTTACTTGCTTTAACCTTGTAACTAATTTCTTATTTTTAGTAAATAAATCTTCAGTTAATTTGTTAAAGGATTGGCAACAAGTGTTGCCTTTGCTGTAGGACCAAAGGTGCAACTGATCTGGAGTAAGTACTGATCCTTTGGGACTGAGAGTAAACCTGAGTCCTGTTGTGATGTTTGGTGTAAGGGACCATCTATCCCAAAGCTAAACTTGCCTGAGTGTCGAGATAGATCAGAATACCCCAGGGGACTGTCTGTGACTCCATAATAAGGCTGTTTATGGTCCTTGAGAAGTTCACACTTGATATTGGGTTGGTGAAATCTAAGTATAGAACTCACAACCAGTTTGGGGGTTGTGCCTGGTTTGTAACAGTCTGCCCTGAGGTTGACACTCATGCTCCTGAGCCACTCCAGACAGCCTGAAACTGCCAAACTGGTGCTGGACTTAAGAGCTAGCCTTCTGATTCTTCCCACCAGTCAGATGGTGTAGCCACATAGGCAGCTACTCTTATTAGGCCATCTGGAGACTCAGTCTACTGCAGATCCTTATTCCTGACAGGATGTTTGTTACTATCTTCCATAATAAACAACAAAACAAAAGAAAACATAGTAAATAACATCCAGATCAGAGTAGATTCATAACTGATTTAAAAAAACAAAACAAAAAAAAACAAACCCAGTTTTTCTTCGGTCATTTGTTGGGTTTTACCTGAGCCCGAACTACAAGAAGTTGTTATGAAAATGCCGCAACCACCCACCAAACTTGGTAAGTGAATGCTGTGATGGATATAACACTAGAACAGTGAAGTGATTATAAACGAGCTACGACAGCGGTAGGCAATCTATGGCACCTGCGCCAAAGGCGGCACACAAGCTGATTTTCAGTGGCACTCACACTGCCCAGGTCCTGGCCACCAGTCCGGGGGGCTCTGCATTTTAATTGAATTTTAAATGAAGCTTCTTAAATATTTTAAAACTCATATTTACTTTACATACAGCAATAGTTTAGTTCTATATTATAGACTTGTAGAAAGAGACCTTCTAAAAATGTTAAATTGTATTACTGGCACGCGAAACTTTAAATTAGAGTGAATAAATGAAGACTCAGCACCTCACTTCTAAAAGGTTGCTGACCCCTGATTTACACAGTTACAGAGGTTTACAATGCAAACACTCAATGTAACCTTATAACATGGGCTACAGATGTTAAAGTGAGATTACTACATGCTGCATCCTATAAGCATTTCATAAAATCTGAACACATTTTCATAAACTTAACACCTATTTTAACAAGACTAATGCACAAGTGAGCCAGTCTGGTTTCCAGCTACACATTGGTCAGTGCTCAGTTGAGGCCTAAAGGCCATGGCATGAGATCGTACCTGGTATGTCAGCGTCATAGGCGGCTGCTCAAAGCATTCGCCCATGGCTGCGATAGCACCTGCCCTTGCCTCGTCTCACTCCAGGTAATCTGGCTCTGACCCTCCGTTCCAATTCCTGACTTCTGACCTTTGGCTTTGGCCTCTGGCCTTTGACTCCTGTTCTGATCCTCGCTCCCCTTCCTGATTACCGACGCCTGCTCCCCGCACTAGGCACGACTGCTGCTGTCCCAGTTTCTGCACAAACTCTTTTCATATAAAGAGTTCAGTGTGTCCCACTTACTTCTCTCTTTTGAAATCCTAATCCTACGATAATGATGCTGTTATAATTTCCATAGCAACTAATTGATATAAAAATGACTCCATCCAGGGACTAAGCATCAGGAGCAGATGAACTTTTAGGAAACAATTATATTTCCATGCAGGTTGTCAGTATTAATAAAGAACATGGGACAAAAAGTAGACTATATTACATTAGCAGAATGGTTTCTAAATAGATTGACATTTCAAAGAAAGCACTGTCCCCTTAAACTTAGAGTGTCCCCTTAAACTTAGAGTGCCGGGACTTGCACGTACAGTCAGTATTGTTAGCTGTGCATCTCTCCCCTACCAATTTTATTGTGGCAGAAAATGTACCCACTGAAGTGTTTCATGTTACTTTTTATAACTGCTTCCTTGTTCATCATTTCAGAGAACAGGATGTGTAAGAAAAGACTGACAAACCTCTAGCTGGTATAAACCAAACTGCTCATACCACAGCACCTAGACCTTTTTTCAGCTGTGAATAAAATACAGATATGGCTAAAAGGGTCTAGACAGGATTTCCTTTATGGAGCACTAGCTACTTTGTGGTTGGAAAGCAGTAGCATAATAGAAACAACCCCTCCCCCCATAATAGATTGTCCATTTTCATTGGCAATTTTGTAGTCCTGTTAGATTTTTATTTGTATTACAAAATAGAACATGTTTTAAATGTGACAAGGATCCCTGGAGTTTGAGGTTTTTGTGTACAAGGAAGGGCAGATTTTGGGTGGCTGAATAAAGGGGCATGAACCCTGAGCACAGTCCGCGTTCAGCTTCATGGAGACCCCTTGCACATAAGATGAGGATGGGAAACAGGGGGGCTGGAGACCGAACATGAGGATTTACTCTTATATGGATTTTCCCATCCTTGCCCCACTGCAGAGAGCATGCAAGTTGCTACAGGGACTGCGCTGTCCATTAGATTGGAGAAAGTTCTGTGCGGCTCCTGCGTGGAGGTTGAGGGAGTAGTCTTAGGGAGGGTATCTGAGTGCTTGAATTCACACAATGATAATATAAATCTATTGCTGGCAGATAGATTTGGGATTTATGGTGCACCGTGGTGGGGTTTCATGTCCCTGTCTTATAGCTTCCTCTGCTCTGTCAGCTTCCTCTGCTCTGCTCGTCTAACCGCACCTCACACCGATACTGAATTTTGTAGACTGAAGTGCAGGGAAGAGTCTGGCTAATTAGCACAAAAGTATTGATAAATGTTAGCTCTCCATCAGCAATACCTCCCATTTCCCAAAGCATGGAACTCTGGGAAATTTTTTGCAGGTACTACTTGTGGGTCAAAGATTAATAAGATCCTGATCCAAATCCCATGGTAATCCAAGAGAGTGTTTCCACTGACTTTAGAGGTAATTGGATCAGGCCCTAAAAATCACACAGATTGATGCAGAACTTGGTTTAATGGGGATATTGGAATGATTTAACTGTAGATCTTGTGCTGCTTTAAGCTACAGCCACATATGTCAAATAAAACCCAAACTGAGAATAAACACATCCTGCTAGGGTTCTCATCAGCTCAGCGAAAATTTGCTGTTATGTGTCTGAGGTAATGTGTTTTGGTTTTTGTTTTGTTTTGTTTTAAAATGATTGCTGTTTGAAGAGCCCTTGTTTTACACAGGCACTCTGCCCTTGCTCACTTTGAGACTGATGCAGTCAGAAACTTTTAATAACCAGGAAGTTTGGCTCTTAAAGTGAAATGTGACTCAAGCAGCTGAGCTGCAAATAAGAAGTTGTGATTGAAAAGGCATCTTCATGAAATGAATAATTGAAAATATCTGGCCTCATTTTAGACATTTATGGTAGCATACTGGATCTTTATAGTAAACAAGAAGAGATGACAAGAAACACTTTCAGATGTGGTCACAGAGCTCTGAATGCAGTTAGAGGAAAGCAGAGTTCATTCTTCCATGTGGAAAACAATTTTTTCCATAAATTTCTGTATGTACAAAAGTAAAGTGCATTGCGTGTCTAATGTAAGACACATGGCAATATTCAAGATCTGTATTTAAAATGCTGTAAAGCTGGATAAAGTAAATTAGTATTTATATTAGGATAGCGTTGAAGGACCCAATCAGGATTGGAGGCTTAGTGTACTAGGCATTGTACAAACACATCAGAGTCCACACCCAGAAACACTGACAAAAAACAAAGGATGAGGAAAATAGTTACAACATACAAGTAAAAGGTCAGGGTGCCGTCAGGTATGTGTCTCATTAGTTTGAGGGTGGGATAAAGACACTTGGGGTTAAATTAGGGCAGAGGAAAGGATTGTTGGAGCAAGAAAGGGGTGTCTTCAAAAAGAAGAGGAAGACTGACAAGGCGGGGAGATAGGAAAAGGTAAAAGAGATTAGAGATATGGAGGGATGAAAATGAAAAACACAGTGGCCCGTGAGAGTGAGGCTGGGTTGCTAAGGGCTGCAGTGGCAGGAGTGGGGCGAGATGAAGGTGACAAAAAGCAGCACTGCAAATGAGAAAAATATCTTGAGACTAAATTACAGAGTTGGGTGAGTGACGCTGCCTTGAGGCTGCTGCTACTCTTCTCTATGTGAAGGAGGGCAGGGGAGTCTGTTAGGCCCAGTGCCTTGCGGGTTCATCTGGGGATGGAGGGGTTTGCTAGCCAATTGTTATGACATGCACAATATCATACAGAAAAGCTAAGCTGGTTGTTAAAAGTGAAACTTGAATGTAGAGGTGAGTATTTTATAGATGGTAGCATAACAGCCCCGGGGTGGAGGGCATGCATCCCCAAGGAGTTACTTTGCATAGGTGTAAGTGATGACAACACAAGATACAACGCAGGTGGAATCAGGTCTATTCTGCCTGCCTCCCACGGGAAGAATACCTTCAGGTAGCCCCAGGCAAGAGTGCTCCTCCTCCCCCACTCATAGTTCAGTGCTATAGAGACTTAACAGAGCCCTTAGGGACTGGTGGTTGAGAGCTCAGCAAAGATATTTGGCCAATACACAGCAGCAGTTTAAAAAGCAAATGAAATGCTTGAGTTCATTAAAAAAAAAGCAACTACAATATAATGGAGAAAGTGTTGCTCTAATGTAATCATGCAATGTGAATTCAAACTACAGTGCTTCATGTGTTGACATGCAGTGACTTTTTGCTATTGTGCTAATTACAGCAAGTTGTTGTTTTTAATATGTTTTTCCAGCTTTGGGTAATGCTGAATGCAAAACTTCAGAGTGTTTTTGAGCTAATGGATTGGAGAGGCAGTAGTGCAGAACATACTGTAAGAGCAAAAAATAAAATTAAAGTGAAAACATTTTACATATTTTCAGTGACTTTTAAAAATGTTTATCATTTGTGTCACTTGAAATACCTACCAATTATTTTAGTTTAAAAATAAGCTAGTTTCAGGTAGCTCAGAGGCAGGGACTTTAATCTTTCTTTCTTTTTTTTTTATACAACACCTAGTATGATGGAATCTCAATCCTTGTGGTCAGAGGGAATTATTGCATTATAAATAGTAACTAGTAACAATAGAGTGATGTTTAGACCATCACATTCCTTTTTTCCTGAAAATCTTCCGGGACCGCTTGAGTCAGAATGTGTTAAAATGCAGCAACCACCTAATGTTCTAGTGGACCCACTTTCAAGAAATGAGACCTTCAATGAGGCGATGAATATTCATAATTTATTAGAGAGGATCAGCATCATTTGTTGATTTTTATTAGCTGGATAAGGAACAGCCTGCATCAGCTCAGAGATAACTCTTACAAAGCCCTGGCTGGGATGATTTAATTGGTGTTGGTCCTGCTTTGAGCAGGAGGTTGGACTAGATGACCTCCTGAGGTCTCTTCCAAGCCTAATCTTCTATGATTCTTCAAAAGTAGGTTGGGTGTGAACCTTTTAATAGGAAACCAGATTTCTGTATTATCTGTAAAAATGACATCATTGCATATCTGACTATTTTAATCTGGATTTTGCTGTTAATTCCTCTTGGGTTACATCCATCTTCGCTGTGTTGACTCATAATAACAGCACTACATAAAACTTTCCAGGAGCAGCTAGAGACTTTCTAAAATCATTTTGGCACAAAAATGATCTTTCAAAGAGGAAAGCACTTAAGGAAAGCTCAGGAATCAGCAGATTATAAGGGGAAGTACAGGACAGGGCTAATGGAGGGTGACTGGGTAAAGGATGTACACATAGTCTCTCCTCCTCCAGCCCCCCAGAGATCAACAGAAAAGGTGGAGCATATGTAAGAACTGATTCTCAGAGGTCTGAGATCAAGCAGGTCCCATTGATTCTGGAATTCAGGGTGCCCAGTTGCATGTTATGAAATCATGACATATTCAAAGGCTATTGTTTTAATTGGATAAATGTTTATGGTCTTGTCAGGAATACAAGCACTGATTAATGCTCCAGATAAAGAATGCTTCCTGCAAGAACTAAAAACATGGGGGGAAGGGGGAAATAAATACAAATTCCCAATACTGAAACAATGCCGGTAACAAGTCTTCTGAAGTTTTGCCTGCCGGAGGGAAAAATCACATAGATTGGTCTGACTGGGTTCAAAGGCCTTAGTGGACAAAGAACTTGAAATGGTGAAAACAACCCAGATCTGAGAACGGATAGGCATGAGACTGTGACCAATGGAATCAGGCCTGTGGGAGGACCTGAAGTGTTTTACACCTACCAGGGTCTCCATGTGGAACAAGGGTTATCCCTGGTAAGCTAGGCATGAATATAAGCTGTTTGTTGTTTTCAAGATATGTTTTCTCTGTAATGCTTTTGTTCTGAATAAATAGTACTTAAGCAGCCAGCTTTCAGAAAGTAAACCATGGGAGAACAGGCTGCAAGTGCTGAACTGAAGTCAGAAATGCTGACGTAATCTCAATGAATTGCAAGGGTCTGCAGCTTAAAGCCTCGGACTGGACAGAGACAATCACAGGGTTCTGTCCCAAGAAAGGTGATGCCTGGGAGCTAAGTGGTATGCCCTTAAGGAGACCACAAGGAGTTAACCACAGTTAACGTGGGTACTGTGACAATCAGCACTTCTGAATAATTAGTGCCTTAATACTGCCGAAGGTGGGGTGCCCAGGAAAAGTATTGGGTGGCAAAGTCAAAGCAGCACAGCTCCAATGGAGATGGGACAGAGGGGCTAGAGCTTTTATGTTGGCACAAGCACTATTCACATTTCCCTGGCCAATCCTCTCTGGTTGGGGACAGAACAAATGGTCATTGTGCCTATCATCCCTTACAAGAAAGTAATCTTAAGAAAGCTCTGCAAAGGGATCATCTCAATGCGATGCAAATATTTAGCCCCAATTATTTAATATACAAAGAAAATGTAAATGAGGAGGGCAGGAAGAAATCACAAGGGGAGAGCAATTGGCTGTAAGAATATAATTGTTCAGTCCGTGCATCCTAGAGTTATCTGAAAGTTTCCCAGTGGAACAGTTTTTCTATCAGAAAATGCTGATTTGATGGAACTGAAATGTCCTACAGGAGTGTGTTAATTGCGACAAAACTTTTGAAGGAAACTAGACAAACACACAGGGAGATCTCGAGGGTGCCTGGATCTCCAGGCTGTCCAGCTTCCTGCCTGCCCAACTTCCCAGGCTCTTTGTCTGGCAGGTGAGTGGGTGGGTTGTTTGACATATGCTGCCTTGGTTTTAATTAGGAACACAAATATTTCAGAAATGTAATTTTTTTCTGCAGAATGGAAATACCATTTCTCACATAACTCTAATGTAATTCTTATATACTTTGCTTAGATCTGCTCCAATCAAGGCAAGTGTAATTCATGTAAAAGAGAGAAATGAAAAAAATAATAATTTTTATTTGAAATTTTTTCCAGTTTTGTTTGACAAGTTTCACTTAAGCGGAGATGGGAAAACACACTCTTTCTCTCTTTTTTTATTCCACCCCTTATCCCCACTCTTGCCAATGATTATTACCACTGGATAAAGGGAGGGGTAAAATGTAAAAATGAGAAAAAGTAGGTGGCATGCTTTCCTTTTTTTAATTTCATTCCCCCAAACCAAAATGAATAATTACTAACTCGCTCGCTTCCTCCAAAAATACTCCCCCCAAAAGGAAAAATCAGCGAAAGTAGAAATATTCTTATGAAAAATTCCATTTAGTTAAAGGCCATTTTTTGTTTAAAAAAAATTGTTTTGCGATGGAAAAAATGTTAACTAACTCTAACTATGTTCTTTTTGATCCAAGTGCACTGATTCAGTTGAGAATCTTTCCACTGATTCCACTGGGCTTTTGAATCCAGTCCCTTATGAGCAAATGTTGTCTTTTTGTTTCCACATTATGTTAAAAGGAGATCCAAGGCTTTATGAAACTTTTCCTTAGATATATTTGCTACATGTAGTTTCATTTCTGCATGTCTTTGATTTGTGTGAATGTGGCATCAAAAGGTATGAAGTAGAGAGAAGTATGGGTTTACTTCCCTTTTTAGAGAGGTTTCATGGTAACTTCTCTGACTGGTGCTTTAATATATAACTGCCCATTGGGCTATTTAGTTTTCAAGATGGAAGAAGAGACTTATATTATCCTATTTTCATGACAACCTTCGTGGAACATTTTCCAGACTAGTGATGAATAAAAAAGGTTTGCAGCCATGGGATCCCATTAGAAAAAATGATTTAGTAATATTTTAAAAGAAACCTGGCTATTTTAAATAGTTTTTCTAAGGTCCTGCTGAGGACCCCTCCCAACACCCTATCTGCCAAAAATAAACTCTCTCTTCTTGCCTCTGCTCTGGAGCTACTTCTGCAGATGGCTCGGTGAAAAGGGGGGGAGCAGCCCTGGGGCAGGGGGTCATCAGTTGTGAACGACACTTCCTGTGCCTGTGGATATGCTTGAGCAGAAAGGATGCTCTAATGGTCAGTTCTAATGACAGGGAAGGATGTATCTGGAATCTGTTGCTATGTCTTTAAACCAAGGCATTAATGGTCCTATTAATTGTGCCGGCTGAATTGATTATTTTTTAATACAAAACTTATTTACTTCCTTTTGGCAGAAACATCCACTCACTGCCTAAGGAAATACTCAAATTATTGGATAGCTATTTAGCTACCAGCTGGCCACTCCAGTGGTATCTGAGCATGAACTGAATTTAACATCTTAAGACTTATTATCATCTGTTAATCACTGGGCCAAGTAGTGTGTCTGATGCAAAGCCATAATAGAAGATATTGTACCTTAATGGCACTCCCTTCTTGTGGCCAGAGCAGAAACTTGGCCATGGACTTGCCTCTTCTTTCTTGCCCATATTGGGATGGTCCAATAGTGGGAAGCAATCCTTGCACTCAGGTCTTAAATAGTAGCCAGCCTATTGTGAGACCTAAATTTGAAGCCATTTTTTATGCCCTCCCCATTTTATACATTCACACAAAGAATGGCCACAGTATGGCCCATAATCACTCAATCAAATAAACCAGGGGTATGTTGTAAGGGACACACTGTAGCTGGAAATATTCATAGATGACAGAATTTCTTGGTAACTTTTGTTGTGCTTAGTTAAGTGCAGATGTCTACCCCGCTCCTTCAGGAGGTGCAGAATGTACCTTCTACCTTTATGGGTAATTTTACAGTGAATGGAAATAAGGACAAAAACGTTTAGAGCTGATCAAAGAGGACATTGCACATGGGCAGACTGCATCACCAAGCCCTGCTGAAGATGCAGGGGTTTCATGCTGGCCCAGCAACCTGTACACACGCTGTCAATTGCAGGCTTGGGTCCTTGGCCTGTTCCACTTTTATCAGAGAACATCCTGTTGGTATTTTAGTTGTCTTCTGGTGTAATATCCAGTTAAGGGTCTGAAATAGTCTAATATTCTACACATAGGGGACAGGAGTTAGTTTTATTCATTTATTGTGAGGGAGGGGAAGTAAAAAGAATGGTGAAATATACAATAGCAATTTCAGCAGGGAGTTGTTAAAAAGGATATTATATGTTTAGAATTAAAGGGCCCTTTGATCTACATGTGGAGGGGACTCTCCTCACTTGGATATGCCCTTCCTGTGAAGAAGAGGGATCAGTGCTCATGGTAAAACCCCTCCTTATTTTGATCTGGTAGTCTCTGTGGGTTCCATGAGGATAAGAGGAGTATGGCTTATACATGTCATCACCCAGGTCCCACAGTGAATTGTGGGAAAATTAATGCAGCCCCTTTAAAGAGGATTACAAGGATGGTCCTCTTTGTGGAAGTCCCTCAGAGCTTGACTCCAGAAATAAAGACCTGAATAAAAACACCATAATCTTCCCAGCAAGTGGTGTTAATTTGCTTATCTTTCATCCTCCTCTTTATAGTTTCCTTTAACCTCTTCATCTAATGAAAATCCCTCTGTGCTAAGGTCAGCTGGTACCACAATCTACTTTGGTCACTGCTTTGAGCCTTTGCTGTGATTGTAGTATTCATCCAGCTTTTAAAATCAAGATGACTTAGAATACACTGATCACCTCAATGCAAACATTGATTGTCAACTTAAAAACTTACCTGGGCTTTAACCATGTGTAACAGCCATGGTCATCTCTCTCAGTAATAAAATGCTTACTGTTCTTACTCTTTCCTTGCTGTGATGCACTCCCATGTCGCACTGCCTTCCAGCAGCACATTTTTAATGGAGAAAGGTATGGCTGGAAAAAAATTTGGAGCGGCAAGGGATATGTTATTTCAGTGAGAAGAGATGAATATCACTACTCAAGCAAAGCCAGCTCACTCCAACGTGTGATGACCAGCTGCTGGAGCACATGGATTTAACATAAAGGGAAAGTTTAAAAAAAAAAAAAAGTTCAGTGTGTTTACTACCCATGAAAGGAGATACATTGACAGCATTGGAAATTCTTAGGTCAATTACCTCCCAGTGTACACCAGGGCTAAGGGAAAGAGGCAGGGCCGGCTCCAGGCACCAGTGAAGGAAGCGGGTGCTTGGGGTGGTCAATGGAAAGGGGCAGCATGTCCGGGTCTTCGGTGGCAATTCGGCGGCGGGTCCTTCAGTCCCTCTTTGAGGGAGTGAAGGACTCGCCGCCGAATTGCCGCAGAAGAATGTAGTGGCGCGATTGAGCTGCCTCTCAAATACTGCCGATCGGCTTTCTCTCTGCTTTTTTTTTTTTTTTTTATTGCTGGAGCTGGCCCTGGAAAGAGGGCAGACAATTCGCTAGGACTGTTTCAGTGTTGGCCTTTCAGCTGATGTGGACAATCCAGTTAACTATCACAGTAGTTTGCCTGTATGGATACTTGTCTGCTAGAAGCTAGATTGAGTCCACCAACTCATTTCACATAGGCCAACAAATTAGCAACACCATTTATTCACTATTGAGCTGAGGCAGATTTAAACCAGCAGCCTAGAGATGAAAGGATGTATGTAGTACGTGACTGATCTCTTGAGATAAGGAAAGGAAAGTTTAAAGATGAGAAATTGTAGACATTGAATATTTTTCTACTCTTCATCAAACAGAAGGGGTTGTTTTGAATGAAGAGATTCAGAGGGATTAGGCTTTTAAAATAACTAATTGAGGAAGTAAAGTACTTGACTTCAACAGGTTATCTGTAGAATATCTAATTTATGCATTAAAATAATAGTTTGTATTTGCACATTTTTTGTTTATGGTGACATTCACTCTGAATGTGCCAACCTAGCCGTCCTGTGCACCGCTGATGCAAGTGTGAGAGAAGCAGGTGTAGAGCTTACACAGTAAGCAAGTTGAAGGGTGGTTCTTGATCAGTTTGGCTCCAGACCCTGCATACTTTCATTAATACACCTACAATTTGTGAACATTGTTTTAATTGACTGGCCATATTTGCATACAGTAAGCTATATTGTATGTTGAGGAACTGGTCTGGCCAGCAGAGGACACTAATGTTAAGTTTTTAGAGAGATTACATAAAATATAAAGCTGGGAAAACATTTCAGGGAAAAAAGGTCAAACAAAAATATGTCAAGAACCATTACTGTATATCTATTTATATTAGTGAGAGAGATAAATGAACCCTCGTCATGTGATCTATAAAACTTCTTTTTAACAGCCATATTAAACAATATAGGGCCTTATTTATGACAGTGTAATTACCAGTCTCTTTCAACACACACAAATCTTAAAAAAAAAAAGATACTCTCCTAAAAAAGAGCAAACAGCTTAAGTCAATAGCTAATAAAAGTTTAGCTCCTTAAATAAATTCTGTTTTATTGGTCTGTGCTGGAGAGAAGTTGTTTTGTTTAACTAGATAAACATGTCAGTTTTTCCAGGACAATCAAGTGATTAGAAAAAAGTCTGTAAAAGGAGAAAAAAGGCCAGTGTTCTGAGAACAATCTGAGAACAACTGATTTTTTCATACTGATGTGGTAATCTTTTATGTAGCTATTTGTCCTGGATTCTGGGAGTCAGGTGACGGTATGGCTAATGCACACTTGTGGCAGACAATTTGCTCCTGAACCAGCAGAGCTAAGAGTGCTGCAGTGGTACTGTACTTAGACCAAACTTTTTAAACATGAGTGACCAATGTTAGGCATCTATATCCATATTTAGGCACCCAAATAAAGTGTCTGATAGCCAGTCAATGGGAGCTATCAGTGCCGCACACCTTTGAAAATCAGGCTACGTTTATTCAGATGCCTAAATGTCCAGATAACTGGAATAAGGCTAATGTAGTGCCCAGCTTTAAAAAAGGGAAGGAGGAGGATCTGGGGAACTACAGGCCAGTAGTCTCACCTCAGTCCCTGGAAAAATCATGGAGCAGGTCCTCAAGGAATCAATTCTGAAGCACTTAGAGGAGAGGAAAGTGATCAGGAACAGTCAGCATGGATTCACCAAGGGCAAGTCATGCCTGACTAACCTCATTGCCTGCTATGAGAGATAACTGGGTCTGTGGATGAGGGAAAGCAGTGGATGTGTTATTCCTTGACTTTAGCAAAGCTTTTGATAGGTCTCCCACAGTATTCTTGCTGGCAAGTTAAAGAAGTATGGGCTGGATAATGGACTATAAGTGGATAGAAAGCTGGCTAGATTGTTGGGCTCAACAGGTAGCGATCAATGGGTCCATGTCTAGCTGGCAGCCGGTATCAAGAGGAGTGCCCCAAGGGTCAGTCCTGGGGCCAGTTTTGTTTCAATATCTTCATAATTGATCTGGAGGATGGCGTGGACTGCACCTCAGCAGTTTGCAGATGGCACTAAACTGGAGAAGTGGTAGATACGCTGAGGCTAGGAATAGGATACAGAGGGACCTAGACAAATTAGAGGATTGGGCCAAAAGAAACCTGATGAGGTTCAACAAGGACAGTGCAGAGCCCTGTACTTAGGATGGAAGAAACCCATGCACTGTTACAGACTAGGGACCGAATGGCTAGGCAGCAGTTCTCCAGAAAAGGACCTAGGGTTACAGTGGATGAGAAGCTGGATATGAGTCATGTGCCCTTGTTGCCAAGAAGGCTAATGGCATTTTGGGCTGTATAAGTAGGGCACGCCAGCAGATTGAGGAATGTGATCTTCCCTCAATTTGACATTGGTGGGCCTCATCTGGAGCACTGTGTCCAGTTTGGGCCCCCCACTATAAGAAGGATGTGAAAATTGGAAAGAGTCCAGCGAGGGCAACAAAAATGATTAGGGTGGTGGAACACATGACTATAAAAGAGGCTCAGGGACTGGGATTGTTTAGTCTACAGCAGAAAAGAATGAGGGGGAATTTGATAGCTGCTTTCAACTACCTGAAAGGGGTTCCAAGAGGATGGATCTAGACTGTTTAGTGGTAGCAATGACAGAACAAGGAGTAATGGTCTAAGTTGCAGTAGGGGAGGTTTAGGTTGGATATATAGGAAAAACTATTTCTCTAAGAGAGTAGGTGAAGCACTGGAATAGGTTACCTAGGGAACATAAGAACATAAGAATGCCGTACTGGATCAGACCAAAGGTCCATCTAGCCCAGTATCCTGTCTACTGACAGTGGCAATGCCAGGTTCCCGAGGGAGTGAACCTATCAGGTAATGATCAAGTGATCTTTCTCCTGCCATCCATCTCCACCCTCTGACAAACAGAGGCTAGGGACACCATTCCTTCATGGCTATATAGCCATTAATGGACTAACCACCATGTATTATCCAGTTCCCTTTAATGCTGTATATAGTCCTACCTTCACACCTCCTCAGGTAAGGGTTCCAAAATGCTGGTGCACTGTGTGAAGAAGCGACTTCCTTTATTGTTTTTAAAACCTGCTGCCTATTAACTTCATTTGGTGACCCCTAGTTCTTGTATTATGGGAATAAGTAAATAACTTGTCCTTATCTACTTTCTCCACATCACTCATAACTTTATATACCTCTATCAAAGCCCTTCTTACTCTCCCCTTTTCCAAGCTGAAAAGTCCTAGCCTCTTTAATCTCTCCTCATATGGGACCCTCTCCAAACTTCTAACCCTTTCTAGTGCCAGTTTATCTTTTTTGAGATGAGGTGATCACATCTGTACGCAGTATTCAAGATGTGGGCATACCATTGATTTATGTAAGGGCAATAATATATTCTCCGTCTTATTCTCTATCTCCTTTTTAATTATTCCTAACATCCTATTTGCTTACCACCTCTGCACACTGCGTGGACATCTTTGGAGATCTATCCACGATGACTCCAAGATCTTTTTCCTGATTTGTTGTAGCTAAATTAGCCTCAATCATATTGTATGTATAGCTGGGGTTATTTTTTCCAATGTGCATTACTTTACATTTATCCAAATTAAATTTTCATTTGCTATTTTGTCGCCTAATCCCTTAGTTTTGTGAGATCTTTTTGAAGTTCTTCACAGTCTGCTTTGGTCTTAACTATCTTGAGCAGTTTAGTATCATCTGCAAACTTTGCCACCTCACTTTTTACCCCTTTCTCCAGATCAGGGAGGTGGTGGAATCTTCTTCCTTAGAGGTTTTTAAGGTCAGGCTTCACAAAGCTCTGGCTGGGATGATTTAGTTGGGGATTGGTCCTGCTTTGAGCAGGGGTTGGACTAGATGACCTCCTGAGGTCCCTTCCAACCCTGATATTCTGTGATTCTATGTGGATCTAGGTGCCTCTGATTAGGCACCCAAGTTTGAAAATTTTGGCCTTGGTCCTTATCGAAGGGGATGGTAGACTGATATTTCATCAGCCAGTCAGAGAAGCAGGGTGGGACAGGATGGACACAAGAAAGGATGTGAAACTACTGTTTATTTGTATGGTGGTACCCCCTACAGGGCCCAGTTAGGATTGGAGACCCATTGTGAATCTGTTGACATTTAAAAGTAGTATGGGTGAGTGAGGCTCTGGGTTGGGACTCAGGGGACCTGAGTTCTATTACTAGTTCTGCCACTAGCCTGCTGGTTGACCTTGAGCAACTCACTTCACATTTCTGGGCTTTGACTTTCCTATCTGTAAACTGGGGTTAATGATACCTCCTTTTTAACGTACGCATAGACTTTAAGGTCAGAAGGGACACTCTGATCTTCTAGTCTGACCTCCTGCACATTGTAGGCCACAGAACCTCACCCACCCACTCCTGTAATAGATCCCTAACCTCTGACTGAGGTACTGAAGTCCTCAAATTGTGATTTCAAAACCTTAAGTTATAGAGAATCCACCATTTACACTAGTTTAAACCTGTTAGTGTCCCGTTCCTGTCCCTCCCTCCCCCTCCCTCGCATGCTGTGAGAGCTGTGGATGAAAACAGTATAAGAGCTAGGTATGATTTTTATGGGTTGGGAGACTGGGGTAGGGAATTAGATATGAGTTTTATAAGGTTAAGTAAAAGATCCTTGGCTATATGGTTGCAATGAATGTATTTTGTCACCCATAGTTAAACTCTTATTGGAGCTTTAATAAATAGCCATGGCTTTGTTACTCAGATTCATGTCTGTCTGCTTAGGGCTGTAGGACTTGAATAATAAGTGTCCTATAGGGCCACTTGCAATTAAGGAAAAAACAGCAGTGTCCCGCTGGGGTCTGTACTGGGACCAGTACTATTCAACATATTCATAAATAGTCTGGAAAAAGGGGTAAACAGTGAGGTGGCAAAATCTGTAGCTGATACAAAACTACTCAAGATAGTTAAGTTCAAAGCAGACTGTGAAGAATTACTAAGGGATCTCACAAAACTGGATGACTGACAAAAGAATGGCAGATGAAATCCACTGTTGATAAATACAAAATAAATCATATTGGAAAACATAATCCCAACTATACATATAAAATGATGGGGTCTAAATTAGCTGTAACCACTCAAGAAAGATCTCGGAGTCATTGTGAATAGTTCTCTGAAAACATCCACTCAGTGAGCAGCAGCAGTCAAAAAAGTGAACAGAATGTTGGGAATCATTAAGAAAGGGAAAGATAATCAGACAGAAAATATCATATTGCCTCTGTGTAAATCTGTGGTATGTCCACCTCTTGAATACTGTGTGCAGATGTGGTCTCCCTGTCCAGCCCTGGTGGAGCCTTGCCAAAGGTGGGGGGCCGGGGGCAAGGGCTGCCACTGGCCATGCCAGAAATGAGAGCAGGCCAGGAGCTGCAGACCCTTCATTTGCCTGAGGTGAGAGGGCTGGCTCCCAGCCCATGTCCCCACCCTGCAGGTCCTCCGCCCATGGTAGGTGGAGTTTTCACATCTTGCAACAGCTGCCCACGCGGCTCTTACCCTGACCAGCTCCAGCTGGGGGACAGGGCCTCAGAGCTGCAGCTTGGACATAGTAAGAGCCGCGCAGCCAGGCAGCTGTGAGGAGCTGTGGATCCTCTACCTGCCCTAGGCAGGGGGCCCAGGAGTAGTGACATGAGCTGAGAGTTGCTCTCGACTCTCCCACCTCTGAGAAATGGAGGGTCTGCAGTGCACCCCTAGCTGTCCCTGCTCCCTAGCTGCTGGCCTGGCTGTCGGGGGCAGGACTTCAGGGGGAAGAGGATGGAGGTGGGCGACGTGGCAAAAAGTGGATGGGCCAGGCCCATCCACTTTCAGAAAGTAGAAGGGCCATGGCCTCCTGGACTCCCCCCCCCCATTCCGGCACCAGTATCCCTATCTCAAAAAAGTTCTATTGGAATTGGAAAAGGTTCAGAAAGGGGCTACAAAAATGATTAGGGACATGGAATGGCTTCCATAAGAGCAGAGATTAATAAGCCTAGGATTTTTCATCTGGGAAAAGAGATGACTAAAGAGGGATATGATAGAGGTCTATAAAATCATGTGGAGAAAGTAAATAAGGAAGTGTTATTTACTCCTTCTCATTACACAAGAACTAGGGGTCACCAAATGAAATTAATAGGCATCAGGTTTAAACGAACAAAGGGAAGTATTTCTTCACACAACACACAGTCAACCTGTGGAACTCTTTGCCAGAGGATGCTGTGAAGGCCAAAACTATAACATGGTTCAAAAAAGAATTACATAAATTAATGGAGGATAGGTCCATTAATGGCTATTAGCCAGGCTAGGCAGGGATGGTGTCCCTAGCCTCTACTTGCCAGAAGCTGGGAATGGGTGACGGGGGTTGGATCACTTGATAATTACTTGTTCTGTTCATTCCTCCTGAAGCACCTGGCATTTGCCACTGTTGGAAGATAGGATACTGGAGTAGTTGTACCTTTGGTCTAACCCAGTGTTGCCAGTCTCATGTTATATTAAACATAAAAACTGGAATGTAAAATGTTATAATGGTAGCATAGACTGACACAAATAAAAGAAAGAACATCAAAGAAATTGAGAGTTAAGTCTTTTGCGCCACCCATGATCATGAGTCACCCATCTTGTCCTCACATGTCATGGATTGGTAGCCGATCATCTGTTGTTATACCTAGGAACAATAGGATATGTTAACAGCAGTGGTAATTATAAATGAAACTCTCAATTTCCCAGCATATTTAAATTGGACTATAGAACATGTTGCATTGTGTCAGACACAATAAGGAGACATTAATAAGCATGTTTTGGAGTGTGATGTAACTGTTCCTTCATGAGTTTTTATGATGTCTCACCAATTAATAGGCATCAGGGTGACACCAGTATGGATATACCGCAGAATCCATCTGAAGAGGAGTTAAATTACTGGCTTGGTGCTGCTAAACTAGGCAGGGGACCTGAATTTAGTAATAGATCTCTTCCTTTCAGAGCCAGTGGATCAGGGTATATTAGATCATATGTCTGGGTTTCCACTGGAGGTAGAGTGGTGATTTCTCCCTATACAAGCTACTCCTGGTGCTGAAATTTTCCTCATAAGGAACCTAGGATCACCGTATTAGCCTACAGATGGTGTTCTGAAGGTGTCACAAATGGTGTCCTGAGAGTGGAAGGTGCTTAATATGAGCCAAAAATGATGTCCCACTATGGATGGGCTGATGATCAACTCATTTGGACCATTTGGTTAAGAAGGCAGAAGGGGAAACAAAACTCAGGTCTGAAGATTGTTTTTTGTCTTGTTTTAAAAAAATCTATTATGGAGTCCATACCATACTTCAGAAATAAACAGTTTTTTTCTTGTTTGCTGTGATTCTCCTGTCTTCTTCCCCCTCCAAAAAACCCCAAACCAAAGATCCCCCCATACAATTAACTTTTATGATTAGTTTGTCTTGCACTATCTATGACAACTTTTGTTTTTAACTGTAAGTTTAGAAGCCAGGAGTCTCCTTCAAGTCTTCACACTGTGAATTAATCACCTATTCCCAAGACATCAAGCATTCAGAGGAGACATACAGCTATCGTATTATGGACTGTAGGAAAAATAGTGCATCAGGAGCTAGATTTTCCAAAAAGTTCTGCTTCCATTTACTCACCAAAATTAGTGGCCAGATTGTTCTCCTTGGGTGCTGAGCTCTTATGAAAAAAGCTGGCCATAAATTTCAGAATGGAGCAGCCGAGGCTGAGTATCTATGAAAATCTGCCTATTAGATGGGTGCCTAAAATGAGAGTTTACCTCTTTTGAAAATTGGATGTGACTGTGGGACCTGAGAACTAGAAAATATGATCCTCACCTTTTTAGAAAATGTGGTCTTATATCAGTCAGTGTTTCATAGGCTGCCACTTGTACATATTCAGTTGATAGAAAAGTGCATTCATTTGGGCTCGGATAGTCTCCTGTGTCAGTGCAGAAAGTCCCAGACGCAGCAGAAGAGTTGTGATGTGGCTGCTAAAGTGAAGGATGATAGGACACCACAGAGCACAGCGCTGCCACTGTTCCTTGTGTGACCACATAGAGAGGCTGTCTGTGGGTAAAGAGGCTGTGGGGTCAGAGGGTCTACTGCTCTGGGGAACCTTTGGACCTTCTCTTTGGAGGAGAGTAGCCCTGTTCCTGTTCCACTTCATCAGGGAAGAATCCTCCCCTTGACTGTATGGCATTCTCCATGGCTAGTTGAGGCCTAGTCTACACACACAGTTGTATACCAATTTAACTGAAGGTCTGACTTATCTAAGTGCAAAGTCGTGTGTGGACACTCTTGCATCAATTTTAAGCAGTGGCGATACCTAATTTAACTAATTTAGTTTCTAAACTGATTAAGTGAAATCCGTGCACAAGTTGTATGTAGACAAGCCCTGAATTAATCAGACTGTGATTTCATGGATTCACAAAGTTTAAGGCCTGATGGGCCATTAGCTCATCTAGTCTGATCTCCTGCATCACACAGGCCATAATTTCACGTAATTACCTCTGGCTCTGTGGGCGGGATCTGGGCCTTAAAGAACAGTCAAAATTCATTGTGTCCACTGAACTGGGTAAAATACAAGCCCTTCCAACCCTTGCCCATTTCTAGAATTGAACTCACAACCCATTTCTGAAATGTTCAGATAACTTCACTTTTGTTGCTAGCTAGTTCAGGAAATGAAGACCCAATATACCAAAGAAACACTCTTCTTGTGCTATTTCTTGTGACCAGAAATAGAAGTACTAGAAGTTTCATGAAAGAGTCTGTTCTGGTGAGATTCAGGCCAGTTTTGAAGTTCTAAGAGTATGGATAAGAATGTGAATTTTGAATGCTTATCTGAACTTTATCCAAAATGATGCTTTTACTAGAAGGGTGGTCTAGAAATTTGAGATGTGATTGGGGATTAAACTCCTGAGGTCTAAGTTTGGCTCTATCACTTACTCCTGCTTTGCCTTTTGTAAATCACATACAGCCAATTTTTCAGAAGTATTGGATAATTTTCTATGCCTTCATATTTGGTTGCCAACTTGAGATACCGTGTGCCTGATTTTCAGAAGTACTTGCAAGTCCTTAGGACCATGTAAAATTAATCACAAGGGCCCAGATCTCCAAAGGGTTTAGGTGCTGACTTCCATTGATTTTAATGGGAGTTAGGCACATAACTATATCTTTGAGGATTTGGGCAAAGTATCTAGAGCTGGGCTTTCACAAATAAAGGCAAAGAAAATTAGTGAACATCACTAGTTTGCAGGACTGTGTTGCTTCTTTTGGGAGTCAAAATCTTGAGGATGAAGAGTTGATCTCCTCTTCTTTTATAAGCCTCCTTTCTCTCTGCACCACAGCTAGATTAAATGCCATCTGATAGAAAAAGGTAGAAAACAGGAAATAAAGAAGAATGTGTCCACTGTGGATGAAATCTTTGTGGTTTACAAATTAATTGGAATTGGAAATAAATGAATTCGTGATAACAGGAAACTTTTGAAATAGTGCAAAATTGAGTACTGTTAAATTAACAAGAATGACCTAGTGCTTTCCATCTTCAAGGTGCTGTAAAAATGTCAGCTAAGTAATTCTCACAACATTCTGGAAGTAAGTGCTACCTGCATTATATGATTAGAGAAACTGAGGCACAGAGAGGTAAAATGATTCCTATGACCACCCAATGTGGTAGAGCTAGGACTAAAACTTGCAGTTTCCTGAATTCAAAACATTTCTAGTTTACCCAAACTAAGCTGTTGATCTTTCTAGGTAAATAAAAGCGTATTTTAATAAAAGGATTCCCCAAAGCCTGATAGTCAGAGTTAGAATGTGAGACTCCAATTTCATACTTTTTTTAAAAAATGATGGTAGTTCAAAAAGTATATGTTTGATGCCATGAGCTCTTAGCCAGATCTTTTTCAGTTTTGGCACCAATCTCCCCTTTCAGCCCCCATCTCTGTTTCCCAGTATCCATTGCTCCAAACCAAAAGATGGCCAGATATGAAATGCTGCCAGTTAGGATGACAAAGCTTCAAAGGGATCTCTCATCAGGGAGGGCAGACAAAGACTCTTTTGTACAGTTTTTAGACAGAGATTCTGGATGCTTCCAGGCAGACAGCGACCTTTGAATTTGCCTTTGCTTCAGTCACTGACTGCACCATCTGGATGTTGCATAGATGTTTGTGTATTTTCCCCAAGACTGCATACAAAGCAAGAGTACAGTTAGTGAAATGCTTCTGCTATGAGACATAATTTTATATGGACACACACAAACAAACTCATCTCTGCATTTCAGTTAGTTCTGCTAGGAAGTTTCTTGTCCAAAGCTCCTAGCTATCTAAAGTGTTGCCAACTCAAACTAATGTCAAAACTACATGAAGCAAAGATGATACAGTTGTATTAGAAATTCAACCACACAGTAAAGAGGCCACTTGATTTCTTGGGCGTTGGGCCACTAGATATAGTGATTGAAATTTTTTTTTAAAAGAATAACAAAACATTTATTTGACACTACTGTGAATAGTAAAAACAACGAGAAGCCCTTGTGGACCCTTAGGGTATGTCTACACTACCCGCAGGATCGGCAGGTAGTGATCAATCTATCAGGGATCGATGTATTGCGTCTAGACGAGATGCGATACATTGACCTCCGAACGTGCTCCCCGTCGTCTCCAGAATTCCACCAGGGCAAGAGGCAGAAGCAGAGTCGACGAGGGAGCGGCGGCCGTCGGTCCCGTGCTGCGAGGATGCAAAGTAAGTGGATCTAAGATGCGTCAACTTCAGCAACACTATTCTCATAGCTGAAGCTGCGTATCTTAGATCGATCTCCCCACAGTGTAGACAAGGCCTTAGAGACTAACTAATTTATTTCATGGGTTATATCCCACAAAAGCTTATGCCCAGATAAATTTGTTAGTCTCTAAGGTGCCACAAGGATTCCTCATTGCTTTTACTGATACAGACTAACATGGCTACCCCTGTGAAATCTGTCACTGTGAATAAGTCATATAAGGCTGGAGTAGAGCTGGTTGAAAGCTGGAATTTTTGTTGTGTAGGAAATCCTGAAACTCTAAAAATAATTATCCCATTTGGTAATGAAAAGTAGAATTTTTGAAATTTCCCATAGAAGGAAAGACGCTAAAAATTTCATCTAGAAATAATCTAAATATTGGTTTAGAAAGATGAATTTGAGGCTGGGAGCCCAGATTCCAAAACTCCTAGTTCAGTCATGGTGATCAGGACTTCTAAACCCCAGCTCCACATCAATGTGCTGGGAACCTAAAAGTCTTGGAGTCACAACTGAGCCAGGAGCCTGGGAGCCAGGGTTCTCAAGGCCTCCAGAGTCCCTGCCACAGATCTGGGAGTTCAGCTGGGACTTCTAGGCTACTAGCTACCTGACAGGAAGCCTGAAAGCTCTCCATGAGACTAATTGTTTTGTTCCTCTTCCTTCTCAGGGCTATGTGGAGATAGGAAACTGCAACCTTTACTTGTTCCAGGGCCGCACCTCAACTTTCCCCTTTGAAGAGATCAGTCAGACTCACTTCATAGAGTTTCTTCGGCTGCTACATTCCTCTTGCAGGGATGTCCATGGCAGAGTACAATCTGGCGCTTACTTTCCAGCATTTAAATTAAAGAGGAACAAAATCCTGGTCCAAGAAAACATGCAGTGACACACCTGTGGTTAGGGATGTCATAACAATATGTTCTAACTTCTTATGAACATGTATGTGGAATATTCAATCTCCGAAGAACCTCATGTTGCCTCTCAAAACCAGCACATCCTTCTCTGATGTGCAATGACTTTTAAAAGAATGGGGCTGGGGCAGGCACAAAGGCAAGTCACAGGAGAGCAGAGAGAGTGGGAATTTTTTTTTCATGGATGTTGTGCTTAGTTTTGCCTTTCTGGGATTTTTAACATCTTTATAAAAGATTTGGCAAGAACACTGCTGCTCCCACTCTCTTGGCTACGGCAGCACCTCTGGTTGATGCAGGCTGTCACCACCACAGTGGTGGAAGTGCTCTAAGTATATTGCTTCCTGTTTTGCTTTGTACTTAATAGGATGGGTTTTTCTGATAGCTGCTCTGATAGTCCCAAGCTGACATCTTCCAGAGCAACTATAACATCTGTAAACACAACAGCAGTGATGCTGCCCAGTGTTAAAATGAGTGATAAGAAAATAATTGGAATAAATAGAAGCAAAGGCCTTCCCAGTGGCTAGAGTGAAAACAGATCTTGGCAATACCATTTAAAGCTAAAATCTCTCCCATTCCGCCCTCCTCTCTCTGACTGAATTCCCTTTGAAACAATTATAACTGCATCCCAGCCACCTTTCTATTGGGATTTACACATTTGTCTAGATTCATGAAAAAGAAAGTTGTGAAAAAATAAAAATAAAAATAGCGAGCTCTATTTGTCATTTTTGTTTTATGGTGGGACTCTCACCCTCTGTCGGTAGCTCAGCAAGGATGGTGAAGCTGTTTTAGCAGGTGTAGAGTAAGTGTTAAAGGCTCAAAATGGATCTTAATTTACCTTCAGTTACAAGTGCCCAACCACAATGAGGATGAAATCCTGTCCCCTTCGAAGTCAATAGGAATTTTGCTAGCATTCAGTGGAGCTAAGATTTCACTCTGACAACTTTGTAGTTCGATGGGCCAACTGATTGCAAAATTTTGCCCACCTAATGTAAATGAACCAAGAGAACTTTTTAAAAACTTCCTAAGGTCAGAGTGGACTGTGACGGTTTCAGTCACAGAGACCCCCTTGGGACTGTCACCTGATGTGCTGAAATTACCTCTGAGCCTGTTTTCCCTGCCAGCTTGGGACTCCAGGACCCTGTCTTGTTGAGCCAGACACTAGCCTGCTGCAACCCAGACCCAGGGTCTGGTCCATGTCCCCAAAGCTGCAGACTAAACTAAAAACAGCTCAGCAGGTTACCTGTCTCCAGCCCCTAGCCCCCAATGGGATCCAAACTGCAAATAAATCCATTTTACTCTGTATAAAGTTTATACAGGATACATTCATAAATTGTCCGTCCTCTATAATACTGATAGAGAGATTTGTACAGCTGTTTGCTCTCCCAGGTATTAATCAGTTACTCTGGATTTATTAATAAACAAAAGTGATTTTATTAAGTATAAAAATAGAATGTAAGTGATTTCAAGTAATAACAGACCGAACAAAGTAAGTCACAAAGCAAAATAAAAACAAAACATGCACGTCTAAGCCTAATACATTAAGAAACTGATTTCAGGTAATATCTCACCCTCGAAGATGTTCCAATAAGCTTCTTTCACAGACTAGACTCCTTCCTAATCTGGGCCAAATCCTTTCCCCTGCTACAGTCCTTGTTCATTCCAGCACACATCTCAGGTGGTAAGCAGGGATTTTCTCAAGACTGGCAGCCCCTTTTGTCCTGCTCCACCTTCTTCTGTAGCTTTAGCACAAGGTGGGAATCTTTTGTCTGTGCTTGTCCCCCTCTCCGCCCCCCGGCCATCAATGGAAAAGTACAAGGATTAAGATGGATTCCAGTACCACGTGACGTGGCCACATGTCACTGTAAAACCTCTAATCTCCATTCCTCCTGGATTGGCCCACATGTACACAGGAAGGTTTGCAGGTAAATAAACCATTTACAACCAGTTGTCCTAGTCAATGGGAGCTATTAAGATTCTAAACCACCATTAAGGACCCACGCTTTGCATAATTACAATAGGGCCTCAGAGTTTTACTTCATGTTTCTAGCTTCAGATACAAGAATGATACATGCATACAACTAGAAGGAATACATTCAATAGTTTATAACCTTTGTTATGATACCTTACAAGGGACCTTTTGCATAAAGCACATTCCAGTTACATCATATTCACACTCAGAAGCATATTTCCATAAAACATATGGAGTGCAACATCATATGGGCAAACTCTCTCTTCTCCTCCCAACATTGTCAGTGACATTTCCTGATGGTATTCAGAACTGATGTCCAATTTCTCATGTGCTAGCCACACCAGAGCACATATGATTCAATATTTTGTCATGCCTGTGGGCAACTGGAGAAGTTTGGGACTTCCTGGGGGCATCACTGAAACCTATGGAGACAGTCTAATTTTCATGCTTCTCAAGTCCTGCACAGGGAACAGTTAGAGTGCTGTAGCTTTACTTTAAGGATGATTAATATCAAACTTAGAACACAAGTCTGTCACATATGATCTTTATCTAGCAGTCTTGGAAATGAGCAATAGTGATGAGATAATAAGCTGTAACAATGTTTCAAATGTCAGGAAATTAATTCCCTTATCATATAGAAGATTTTTTTTAAACTGAAAAGTAAGGTCTATAGGCTAAGATGATTTAGGCCTCCACTTTTAATGAACACATATAGGACGATTACATTCATGGCACATTTCACAATTAACGTTAGCTCTGGAAGCAACATTCTGTATTAAAATGTCATTGTTTTAGTAGAGCGGTAAATCTGAAAACATTTTAGTTGTAGAAACAATTTTAATTTCTTAACTAAGTAAGGTATCTAGTGGGTGGATGAGGTATGATGATGAAACTGAAGTACATCAAAATTGTTAGCTTCAGCTTCCAAAACTAAAAATGGTTCTCATTGTATGAGCAATAAATATACTGAATTTAAAAAAAATAACCAAAACCCCTGATACAACAGAGTTGATTCATCTTGAGATGAACATAACTTGTCAAAATTACCTAGACCAAAGGTTCTCAACAAAATTTTTGGTGGCCTCACAGTGCAGCCACTGACTCTTGGTAGTGGCCGCTCTGACAATTTTTCCTAAAATACTTAATTAACTTTAGGAAAAATAAATAAATAAATATGCACATATCCATGTCCACATAATTAGAATTTATTTATGTAGGTTATTATTTTTCAGATTCAATAATAAAAATAATGTACAGTTGTCATTATTCTTTACTGGACCTAAACAGAATAGAAACACAATTAAGGTGCTTTGCCTGTTTTGCATTTTTTGATTGAATTTTTTTTTTAAAGACTTGCTACCTAGTAAGTCTGCTATTGGGAAAAGTGGTATTTGAATATTTGTTAATATTTTTGACAGAAGATTTACTCATCCCTAGCAAGCTGGAGGACAAATTAAATCCTGGATGGGGAGGTGGGTAAGCAGGCAGGAGGCCCAGGGGCAATGGGGGACTAGTTGGGGGGGTTGAGGAGACAGCGGGGTTCATGGTAATGGCATGGGATGAGTCTGGGCCTGGAGCCTGGGATCCTGCTGCATGAGTGGAGGCTGGAGGAAGCAGGAGCCAGTGGTGACATGAGGAAGTGAGCCCAGGGTCAGAACCCGAAGCCCTGCAGCTAGGGGACAGATCCTGCTGCTCACCCACCACCCCAGGGCTGAAGCCCGAAGCCCAAGCCCTTCCATCCCCAGGAAAGTGGGGAACTTGCACTGGTCACCTGGCTCCTACAGTGTTTGTGGCTCCAGAAGGGGGCAGGGATCAACCCCTGCTGGTGACCCAGGGGAAGGAGCTGCTACTTTGCCCCGCTCCCTCCCCAACCACCACCCAGGAGTCTGTGGCCACAAGAAAAGTCCCTGGTGGCTGCATCTGAGATACACTGATGTAGACAGAACATAGTTTCTAAAACTAAACAGACTCAACTCAGTTTGTGCTATCTGTAAGGCACATGGGAACGGAGGAAAAAGATTGATTTATATTGGACACAAGATGAAGCTCTGCTACTCAAGCTTTTCCTTGATTAATTAATTTTACATTCTCTGAAATATGTTACTGTTGCATAAGCAACCTTAATTCTGGCATTTCCTAACTTTTGAGAGCTTGACTTTACAAATTTCATAATTTTTAACAGAGGTTTTTGTGCATATTTTCCTAGGTCTTTAAAACAAACTGAACCCCCCCCGCCAGAAATTCTGGTATGGGCCATCAGCAGGGTTGGAATCTTTAGATCCACTGCACAGACCTGCTATTTGAGCTAATGGAGTAACTGATAGCTGTTGTAGGTTGTTATCCTGTATGTGGACCAACACTGCAAGGGATGGGACAAACACTTTGCCAACGGGTTTCACAAATATTTGTTGATAGCAGAGGAATAGTGAGACCCTGTGATATCTGGTTCCATTCTAGGCTTTGGAGGGGACTGTGCTGTAACGGACACAGACTCGTCTGCTTGTCCCCCAACCGCCAGGTTGAACCCTTCTGCCCTGTCACTTCCAAACTACCCTTATTTTAGTATTTCAGTATTGTCTCTTTCCCACTCCTGGCTGCTCATCCCAATCTTAGTCTCCTCACCTAGCTGGGAGGGGTGGAAAAAGGAATGCCAGCAAGGGGCAGACTGGGACTAGGATGGGAATCCAGGTGGCTGAGACAAGGAGTTGCTGGATAAGGAGACTGGGAATTGGATGAGAAGCTTGGATAAACCCATTGGTGTTTTACCTCAGTAAAGATATTATATTTGGGGTCTAGGATTTGAAGCTTCTGTCCAGATATAAAGCTAATCACTGTCATTGAAGCAACTTTTTATGTAAGGCCAAAATGCTCAGTGCCTGAAATTTGGCTCCTAAATTGATATGTAAATAGTAAAAGTACATAAGTAAAAGAGGTCTGATTCTTAAAGGTGCTTGTGCACCTGCAGCAACCATGGGCATCTTCCATAGGTACACGGCATTTCTGAAGACCAGGCCACTCCTACTTAGATCCCTACATATGTATTTAAGAGCCTTAGTTTATGAAATCCAATGTCAAATTTTTGGTCTAAATCATTCATATTAATGAACAGTTTGGAGGATTTAAATGCTAACAACTTTAAACCAAAAATAATATAGATTTTCCCCCTGGTCATTACAACTAAATTGTGTAATTAATTACAAAACATACTTGGTGTCTGAACATGATACTGCACATTAAATGCCATTGCAACCTTTAGAAACTCAGGCAGCTGGATACTTCAGGGTCCTATACTATACTGGGTAGACAGAGTTAAAAATGCTCATAATGTGTTTTCAAAATAAGCATGAATAAGCAGGTCAGTTTGCCTGTCCAGTACTGTCCCTTAAATAAGTCACATTATATTTCTGTTGCTCATTCATTTCAGAATGGGACTTCAGCAGTTTTACAGAGTGACAAATGGGTGTGAAATGTGCTGACAAACGTATTTAACTTTTAAATGGTGGTGTGCCTAGAGACCTTGATTGGTGCTAAGTTATGGGAGCATGTAGCAGCCATGAAAAGACTGATCCAATGATACACATGGGAATAAAGACATCGTTAGCTTTTAAGGTATGTTATACTTTACACGCTGTAGCCAGACACATTGCCAGTAAACACAGATGTACAGTGGTCAATTTTAGCACCATGGTAAGATCTGAGATACCACAATATTCTATACTTAGAATAGAAAATAGCTTATCTCTGCTACTGAGGAGCATAACTGCTAGTAAATATTGACTTACTAATAGTGAGCACTGAGTGCCAAATGAGCATGGGAAGATGTAATTGTGAGAGTTCTGAGGAAAATCATGTTTATAGCACACCCAGCCCAAGAGATACTTACGTATCTATTGTTTAATCAGGAATTTGCTGCTTTAGATGATTATTTGGGTGAAAATCTGCACCCAAGAGACCATTGGAACAGAAATGATCCTGGAGTCTATGACGAGGAGTGATGAAGCATATTGGCAGTCAGCATTTTAGCGGCTATGGAAACTGATTCATGTCATTAAAGTGCCCTTGGCTCACATTACATTAGGAATTATCATTGTTGGTAGGGTTTGCATATTAGGGCTCACATAACACTATACAGGCACAAGTAGGCCTCCAGGAGAGCCCTCAGTTTAGTTGTGTGACGTCCTTCACAGAAGATTTTTAAAATTTGTGGGTAAGACCCATGGATGCTCCATTAACCCACCGGGGAACTGCGGGGAGCAGTGTGTATGCACCTGCGTGAGGTTGATAATAGAGATTCCCAACGTAGGAGATATGCATGTGTGGGGTGGTTTAAATTCTGTCCTATGTCAGCAAATTCTACAAAGCTAACCATACCCCTCACAATTTTTTGGCACAATGGATGGATCTGGAAAACTGACTTTTTCCTGGAACATATTTGAACTTGTCTATATATTCGTTTGAACCTGCAAGCTTTCAATCTTTGTCCTCTAAGACAATATCATTCCTCTGCCCTGAAGATATTTCCCATCAATATTGGGACTGTCTCACAAAAATGAGATGAGCAGTAACTCTCAGTTAATAACTATATAAAATGTAATTTGCTTCTCATTACACAGTGTATGAGACCGAAAAGAAAAATTATTGTCTTCAGGATTCTGTGAAAGTCTTTTAAAATAATAATAAAAATGATTTCTTAGCAAAATTTTGAAGGGAGAAGGTATGGGAGCAGAATATAACAGAATATGTCTCTCTCAACCACTGGTGAGTATGAATTACAGCCTCCTCCTCCCCCCCATCCCTCACGACGTTGCCATTTCCATCTCCACTGTGTCAATCAAGATGGTAGCCATTTCTTCTACTTTATATAGGCATATTTTTGCAAGGCCTGAAAACAGTTATTCATCCTTTTGATTTCTCTCGACTTTATATTACTCTACTTAACTGGCATTAGGAATTTAACCAAAAGAGGAGGAAATCTACAGAGGAAGCGGGGGGGAAAGTACAGTTTAATTTAAAATCCAAATCTGACTGTAAAATAATAAACTGAAATCCAATCAGTGTTAGAAATCATGTCAGCCTGATCTGAAAATGTCCGGGTGGTAATGAAGTTCCTGTTAAAGCAAAGAACAACACTCCATGAAGGATGGGGACAGGGCATTAGATTAATCCACTTAACCTGATAAAGGGCAGTGAAGTGCAGTGCATCCTTTGAAGGGTTGTTCCTTCAGGAGCACTCTATACACCTGGGGGACTCCCTGAAGCCATGCCTATACTAAGGGGACTAAAACAGCTAAGGTGCTCTAGCTATGCTGGCAAAACCCCATAGTATAGATGAAGCCTACAGTGATGGGAGAGGTTTTTCCATTGCTACAGGAACACCACCTGCCTGAGTGACAGTAGATAGGCTGACTGAAGCATTCTTCTGTTGACCTAGCTGTGACTATACCCAGGTTATGTTGACATAGCCACAACACTCAGCAGTGTGGATTTTTCACACTCTTGAGCACCATAGTTATGTCAACCTAAATTTTAAGTGTAGACCAGGCCTGAGACTCTCTATCAGGTGACAAGTACCAGAGGAGTAGTCATGTTAGTCTGGATCTGTAAAAGCAGCAGAGAATCCTGTGGCACCTTATAGACTAACAGACGTTTTGGAGCATGAGCTTTCATGGGTGAATACCCACTTCATCAGATGCACCCACGAAAGCTCATGCTCCAAAACGTCTGTTAGTCTATAAGGTGCCACAGGATTCTCTGCTGCTCTGTGAGGTGATGCAGACCTGCAGCCTCTCCAATGCAGTGCTGTGATTCAAAGCCCCCTGTTCACTTCACTTCAAAGGTGGTGTCATAAACAGATAGCTAAGGGTTAATGTTTCTTTTACCTGTAAAGGGTTAACAAAGGGAACCAAACACCTGACCAGAGGACCAATCAGGAAACCGGATTTTTGAGAGAGATTACGTTTCTTAGGCCTATCCAGAGAGAAAAACTCAAAACAAATCTAAGAGAAGCTTTATAAAAAAGAAAAAACACATGACATGTATCTCTGCATCAAGTTGAACAATACAACAGGGCTATTACTATAAACAAGAAAAATAGAATAAACAGCCTTATCAAAAAAGAATACAATTTAAACATTCCAGCAAACTACACACATGTAAATACAAAAAAAGACAATAACAGCCCTATTGTTTTTTCTAACCTTTGTAACTTACAAACTTTGAAACCTGCAGATAGAAGCACTTACAGATAGAAAAAGATCCCCTCTCATACGCTGAGAGCCAAGACAAAGACACAGACCGCAAAAAATTCCTCCCTTGAGCTTGAAATCGAAGGGAAGTGGGTTATTTCCCTTTGTGGTAAGACTCAGGGCTTCTGAGTCTTGGGGTTCCCCAGGGAAGGGTTTGGGGAGACCAGAGGGAGCCAAAACCCTGGAATTTTTGGCTGGTGGCAGCGAGATCAAATCTAAGCTGGTAATTAAGCTTAGAGGGGTTCATGCAGGCACCCAGATTTCTGGATGCTAAGGTCCAGATTTGGGAATGCTTATGATAGATGGTGCCAATCCTAAATCTGATTATCCAGACCTTAGCAACAGAAATGATTTCCCATTAAAGAGGAATTGGGTGAAGGCAACAATTCAGTAGTGATTTTTATCCCCAGACTCAATTAGGAATGACTTATGAATGCTCTTTAAGGTACAGACTGTTTTTTTGTTCTGTGTTTGTACAGCACCTAGCACTTTGGGGTTCTGGTCCATGGCTGGGGCTTCTAGGAGCCCCGTCATACAAATAATTAATAATGATACTAACAGTTTTCTCAGACACCTCTTTAATCTTTGATGGGTGATACAGCAAGGGAAGCTAGACAAGACTGATAATCAACCTTGAATAAGAGAACTGATGTCTGAAGGTTGCAGGTTTCAAGGACTTGTCTTCTTTTATGTATAGACATCTCCAGTGATGCAGTGCAGATATGTTTGTTCTCTCTTGCCCTTCATGTCGATGAGGCCCGGTTTAGTAAGACTGTTTAGAGATTTATAGATGGCTGGAGAATCTAACTCTTGATTGACAGACCATTTCGCAAGCGAGGCAGGGAAATGCTTTCATTGTTGGTAGCTGTGTCTGTAACTCTTTTCCTTTCTGCTTGCACAATGCCTTGCTTTCCTGTTGACTATACATCAGGCTTCAAAATTTCCTGCACCAGATGTTACTTTGCGTCACCCAGTTCACAGGAATGCTGATGTAACTGCTCACCTGCTGATGCCTCTGTTACAGTTTTTATGTCTTTCCCTTTGTACATCTTACTGTTTTCCCCACTTACATTTCTTTGGGCGCCTGCAATCCTCCATGCAGATTAGGTGTCCACTCCATGACTTTGAAGATGCTTGTGCAATATTTTTGCAGATCCTCATTTTTTTTATCTTGCCATTTGGTGTGCATAATAACTTAGAGGCTGTTGAGTAAATTATTTCAGATCTTTGATGTTCTGGTGAGAACTACAGATGGAAATCACTGCAGCATGAAAAACAGGCACCTCAGGTTATGATGTCACTACTTGGATTACAAACCCTTCAGAGAGGGGACTGTATCATCCTATGCATTCATATAGGGGCACAGACCTTAGCTGAGCCTATTGAGAACTGCACAATGATGATAATGGTACACTGGTTCCAGACCCCATGCTGCACTCTGCCATATTCAGAATATGCTCTTTTTAAATTGGATAATGATCTTTGGAACAAGGACAGTGTTCCACAACGTTCTTCTCAGGGAAGTGGCATCCTTTACCTTTAGCACTTTGACAGCATCCCCAATGACAGGCTATGTCTGATATATATTCTTCTAGGCATGGGTTGGTATGTGTTGATTTTCCTTGCACTAATGGTGCTGTAAGAGGATAGTTTTAGATACAACTACAAGCTAGAAGTCCTTTGGAGCTTGGGCAACAATAGCCTGCTCTCAATGGATTCAGTGAAATTACCCATGTTGACTTCAGTGGCAATTGGCTCATACCCTAAGAACACAACCCTACAACCTCCTTAATTACCTTTCTGGAGTCTTTAAATATGCTCAGGTTAAAGAGTTTACCAGATGTCTGAAATTCAACAAAATGTCTGGCATATCTAGTAGAATCGTTAACCATTGCGGCAACAAAAGAGTCCAGACGGTCTGTGCCAAATCCATAACACATCCCTTTGATATGTAACGTGCATGTGTGACTGTGGCAGACCAAGCACCAGCTGATGCCAAGGTCCCCATGTTTCAGGTGAACATTGACAGATTACACGGCTGAAATCTGTCTGGCTCTCACATGGGTTAATATTGGTAGGATAGGTGTTAGAAGTGTAAGAAAGTGTTTAGTGTTTAGACTCTCTCAAACGCATGTGAGTTGCTGCCTGCATTAATCTTACTGTAGTGTTATATCTGACCGGGCGCAGCGTGAGTCTCTGTGGCTGTATGAATGGCCATACAGGAGAGGGACCTCCCCAGGAAGATGAGTCATGCAAGTGGACTCTTCCCATCAGCCAAGAGAACATGGCAGGAGCGGGTTAAAACCCCCAGACAAAAGGAGCTAAGGATCTCTGTGTTGCTGGGACTTGGGGGTGGAGGGGGGGACAGGCATGGAGCTTCCTAGGCATAAGCAAAGGATTTCCAGCTGCTTAGCCGAGGTTAACCCTAAAGGATAAATAGAGTTGCTGACTAGGGAAACCTCTATCACAGGGGTGGGCAAACTTTTTGGCCTGAGGGCCACATTTGGGTATAGAAATTGTATGATGGGCCATGAATGCTCACGAAATTGAGCTTGGGATGTGTGTGAGTGTTTGGGCTCTGGCTGGGGGTGCGGGCTCCAGGATGGGGCCAGAAATGGGGAGTTCAGGGTACAGGAAGGGACTCCGGGAATACAGGCTCCGGTGTCAAGCTCTGGGGTGCGGCTGGGGATGAGGGGTTTCGAGTGCAGGAGGGTTGGTGCATGGGGTGGCTCCGACTGGCACTTACCTCTAGCAGCTCTCTGAAATGGCAGCATGTCCACCCTCCGGCTCTTACGTGGAGCTGTGGCCAGGCTGTCTGCTGTGTGCTGCCCCATGCAGAGGTGCCAGCCCTGCAGCTCCCATTGGCCTCAGTTCTCGACCAATGGGAGCTGCAGAGGCAGCACTTGGGGTGGGAGCATTGTTCAGAGCAGAGCCCCCTGGCTGGCCCTACGAATAGGAGCTGGAAGGGAGACATACCACTGCTTCCAGGAGCCACGTGGAGCGGCCCCCAACCCTGCTCCCCATCTGGAGCATGAGTGGGGTAAGCCCCAGACCCCGCTCCCCAGAGAGAGCTCAAGGGCTGGATTAAAATGGACAGTGGACTGCATTCAGCGCACGGGCTGTTGTTTGCCCACCCCTGCTCTATTACCTTTTAAAATACAAGACTCATTTGTGTGTCTATATTCACTTGCTTTAACCTTGTAAATAACTCTATAGCTTGATTTTCCTATTTAGTAAACCTTCCTATAGTTTATTATAGGATTGACTTCAAGCTGTCCTCGGTGTGAGACCTAAGGCACAATTGTCCTCGGGCTAAGTGACTGGTCCTTTGGGACTAGCAGTCACCTGACTATTGCTGTGATTCCTGGTTTTAAGGGCCATCTATCACAGAGATATGCTCATCTGGGTGGCAAGACAGACCAGAGCACCCAAGGAAACTGTCTGTGACTCTGTTTAAGGCTGTTCGTGTGCCTGAGCAGTCAACATTTGGCGCAGTTGGTTGGTGAAGTCTAAGTACAGATCTCATGACAAATTTGGGGTTTGTGCCCTGGTTTATTAAGATTGCCCTGAAGTTGGTACTCACACTCTTGTGCCACCAGGAGTGCCCTAAAAGTGTGTATGTAGGGGCCCCACAGACACCTGAACCATGGCCCTGCCCTTTCCCCTGAAGCCCCATCCCTACCCCACCCTTCCTCCCAAGACCCTGCCCCGACTCGCTCGTCTCTCCCCTCCCCTGTCACTTGTCCTTACAACCTGTAATAAGTGTGGGGTGGGGGCATGTCCCTCTGCGCCCCCCCCCATTCTGAAGCCCCATGTGTGCCACCTTTGGGAGCATGACATGGTGCATAATGGTGTAACAGTGCACTGATAGCAGCATTTTCCCTCAGCTCATAGGAAGATAAAAACGTGGTGACTGATACAACATTTACCAATACTCAAAACTCAAACAATCCAAGACATCAGTAAATATGAGGCCCAATGAAAACTGCTTCACGTGTGACACAATCTCCTAATAGTGCACTAAAGAAGAAGAAACTTAAATATAAGTGAAAACTTAAAAGCATAATCCTTCCTAGGTGTTAGTGATGGTTATTACCATCCCCAAGTGGCATTAGTAGTCAAATTTTTAAATTAAACTACAGGCTTTATGCCATTTCATAGTAAAGAGGATCCTCTGCCAGCATAACACTGTTAGTGCTTCTGAATCCACAATATCTCCTTTGTGATAATGGCCACTATTTTACAGCCTGCTCTCGCAGAGGCAGGAAATGGTATTCAAATTTTGCCTGTTTAGCCCACATAGAGATTTAGCCAGAGATAATAAGATGCTAGCTCAGTGTCTATTATCCGTTCAAATCGGTGGCCTGCACAAAAAAGAAAGCTGAAAGGAATATTTCAGTAATTTATAAAATCTCGCCAAAGCCATTATTTGGAAATCATTAGCTCTCAGTCATTTTGCCTGCTAATGAGGAGTCACTGAAGCCTCCAATCATTAATCCCATTTAGGAAACAACCAAGACAATCTGTACCTTGTATCAAGCAATTTTGACTGCAAGGGAGCTCAGGGAATTCAGTTATTTGTTGTGGGTTGTTCTCACAACAGATTCTCTAAATAGCATAACTAAGTCTTTCAAATGTTAATTTGTTAAGAAAAATATAATGGCTAATAAAGACAATTAGAATTGTACTGTAAATATTGGACTGCGGTACTAAGGCTATCACAGCTTGTGAAGAAAGCGTGGTAGTAATCTATGGAACTATTAAGGCTGTAGTAGTGTTTTCTTTTTTACTAGAATAAAGAGGTGTGATATCACTCAACTCAATTGGAATGTAGGGCCAAATGGAGATTGTGCCACATGTGAATGGGACTCAACATTAGAACATTTGCTGTAAATCACCAGCCTTCAGGAGATGCGTACCTACCTTGTTAACAGAAAAACTGATATAGTGTTAGACAGAGAGAAGGCTCTATAGCTCTGATGATGTCCTGGCCAAAATTTCAGAGCACACCTTTTTCACCACTGAAAGTTACAGGAAAATTCTAGGCTGAAGCTTCATTCTTATATTAAAGGGATTTGTTCTAGGAATTTTAAACAAAAACTTTTGTAGTAACACAGAGATTAAAAACAACAACCTCTGCCCCTCCACCATTTAAGACCAAATTCTGCCACATGTTTATATCTCGCTTTTGAAACTCCCCAGCTCAGGTGGTATGGGTAACGACAAGTGACTTTTTCCATCTGCATTTGACTAGACGTTTGCAACAGTTTCTCTCACATCCAAATGCCAGTGTAATTATTCATGATTCACCACACAACTGGATTATTAAAATACAGGGTGTTGGGCTATCCTTAAAGGTCATTCAGCAACTTCAGCTAGCTCATCCTGTATCTGCTTGCTTTAGCTTCAAACTGTTTTATTACCTCCTTTCTTTGTCAGCTGCAATGGATTCTCATTCCTATTTCCAGTGAAATTCAAGATGTTGATTTTGATCTATAAAGCTCTGTACAGCTTGGGTCTGAGCTATGTCAGAAATCTGTTTCTCTTTCTATGTACCATTGTGATGTCTGAGATCAGCTGGAATGAACAGACTAACAGACACCAGATTTAAACAGACATTCTGTAGAAGGCCTAAATTTGTAATGATATCATAGGTTGTGGTTCTGCTGTTCTCAGGCTTTTTCTGGAGGGATCGTTGAGCATGAGATATAGTGGGTGATTTTACTTACATTTAAAAAGTGTTTGATGTTTTGACTTAATATATTTTTTTAACCTGAAAAATGCTCAATTTATGAAATCAGTGATTACATGTAAAAATGCAACACAAATGACTTCAACACAAAATTTTTAAAAATCACAAAGCCCTAGATACCTAAAGGTTTCTTATAATAGTCCTACATCACTCAGTCACAACTGTTTTTGTCAAAGGAGCAGTTAACTTTGTCCTCTGAGTGTGCAGACTTCCAGGACCCACAGTTTCCATTTCATCCAGAAACTCTGTGAGAAAAATCTCAGCACTTCCTCTTCCAATTTCATCTGGAACCAAAAAGTTCAGAAAAGTGAATACATGACAAATGGGTAAAGGAAGGGAAGATAACTAGACTGCTTTGAATCTGAAAAAAGCTTGATTCAGGTTTGATTGGAATTTGGGTTCTAGGTTGGTGTTTGTTCATACTAGTTAAACTGGGTCACTGATAGGAAGAAGAGATGAGAAAGCAGCAAAAAAAAAAATGTGAAGGCTGCCTATAATCAAATAGTGAAGAACTATGAAATTACCTTGTTAGTAAAGGACAGTCCTGTGAAGAGTACAGGGTTCTCTAGAATGGGGTGGAAAACAAACAATCAAAACCACAACAGTCTAGTTCAAGATAAATATGCAATGGGCACTTCATCTCTTGTTAACCTGATTTGCTCCCTCTGTGGTCTTCTCCTTGAAGTAGTCTCACATATTGTCTAGGCACATTCCAAATCCTGATATACATCTCAGCAAAGTAGAAATAGTGCTAAGATAGAACATACCATCTTATGCCAAAGAGCAGGTGTCAAAAGCTCAACTCACCACAGACATATCAATGCTTTACATTGGTCATCAGTGACTTCCTGAGCAAGTGCTACCTAGTGAGAAGAGGAAGGGCAGAACATATCAAATCTGACCACTTGAACCACTGCAAATTAAAACTTGAGAAAAACAGCCTGGGATACAGCTCAGTCCATCCTGTTGGTCGTGAAGCAAAGCAGCAGGAAATGGTGCAAATGAATATGGGGGGCGAGCCCCCAAGTGTTTGACTTGCACTGATATCTAGGGAAGTTGTCTAGCCCTGATGATCTAAAAAAGCTGTAGTACCCAACACAGAATTTTAAAATTAGCTGCTTTCACAGATTGAGCCTCTGTAAAATTCACTATTAAAGCAACAAAAACCACAACACCTTCTAGGACCCAGTTCTACCCTCCTTACCTTGATTAGAATCTTACTTTGGACCACACTAAGACACACACCACCCCTCACATTGGAGAGCAAGTATTTACACAAATAGTCACTGTGTGAGTAAGCAGGTCATAGTCTGGCCATTGGCCACTAGACCACTTTCCTAGTGCAGCTTGTGTCAGCTCAACTGTGTTGCCTGGTGCAGTGTAGAGGCTAAGCCAACGTTCCACCCATCCTCTATCCAGCTGTGTTGAAAGGAAAGTCTCCATCTGCTGGGCTTGGCAATTCAGGTAGCCCATACACAGGCGAAAGGGCATTCTTTATGCCCTTACATATATCCCCTGTGCATGTGTGGGGCCAGGCTATAACTCAGCTCGCATTAAGGTTCTACTTAGGATGAGTGTGGGTGACAGAATCCTGCCTGTACATTGGAGAAGCTGACAATTACAAAGGCTTGAAATACATCATGATTTAAAGTATATTTCTCAGCGACGCTATTTCTTCTGTGCTCTGAAAATAAAAATGGAAGTACCGTATCTGTATCTACTGGGTTCTAACTAAAGCTATGTTTGTGCTCCCGATTCCAGGGCACAGCAAATTCTGTGACCTTTTGTTTTTTCCAGTTTGCGCATTTGACAATACTTTTTGTATGGTCATTTTCACTGTCTTCCCCTGTTGTTTGTGTAAGTCTGTCATTCAAGAATAAGGGTGGTAATGGTGTCTCTGTAACTTGTCTGGTGCATGGCAATGCATTTTAGTTATGTACCGCACATGGAGACAATGGAAAGAGGCTATGGGATGCATGTGATTATAATCCTGAACTCCATTTCCCCCATGGTGTACCCCTACAAATAAGGGATCAAAGCTCTTGTCATCCCACAAACACAGCTACTTTTCCCAGTTACAAATATGAGTACTTATAGTAACTAGAATACGTGCTGTGATGGCACAATCCCTTAATCCTAGGTACAGTGCTAATCTGGAGACAGAGCAACAGATTTGTTCCACCGCAACAGGGAGGAGAGTGCTTCCTATATTCAGCAACCAGACAATGCACATGGGGCCAAGTTTTGGTACCTGGAACTCAGAAGAAGAATTCCCATTACATTCACTGGGACTAGGATTTGACTCAAAATGGTAGATGATGTTTTGTTGCATTGACTATCAATCTACATGATCGTGTTTTGCTTGGTAATAGTCCTCTTTACTAATTATTTGGACATTTTAGTTTGTCTGTTAGCCTAGCCTGATTCTAATCTCAGTGGTACTGGTGCAGTTCTGGGGATACTGCACTGACTTCAGTGGTGTTATTTCTGATTTTTTGCAAGGATAGCTGAGATCAGAAACCTGCACTGAGACAGCTCATCTTGTTTTAAGGAGGAGATATTGTCTATATGACTGCACTGCTGCTGTGATTCAAACTCTCTCTTCAATTAATAGCCTTTATAAACTCTACTGTGCCAAGAAAATAACACCATGAATTAAGTAGAGTACAGCTGAAAATGCTTTGTTTTAAGGCAGTTAAATTTCTGATGAAACAGTGAACAAACTTCGAGAACCAGAGGGGTGTTCTAATTCCCGTTGAAGTCAGGTTGAAAGACTCCCACTGACTTCAATAGGAATTGGATCAGGCCCAAAGAATGGAATAGTTTCCTATGGAAAATGGAAGTCCCACTTGGGCCTTTTGAAGTATGCTTCAACCCCGATAAGTATCAATGTAAAGATTAAATTTCCTTACTCAACTATTTGCAGCATGTGTATATTCACAATGAAATCTATCGTACTGACAAAAATAAAGTGTTACTCTTTTTTTACTCCTCTTAACTCTGCAAAGTCAACACAGCACAAAATAAAAAAATTAAATTCCATCTACAGGGTCAGATGTTGCATATATATAAACAAGGACATAATTTGAAAATCATAGGATTGCATAAAAGTAACTGAGGGCATATTTCTGGTAGCAGTATTTCTAATTACCAGTACTTGGTGCATGAAGAGTGATGGACACAGCTTGACCTTAAGATCTTAAATTAGGTTTTTATTTAAATTGGAAAACCAAGTAAATATGTATTGAAATAGTTCATAAACAGTAAACATGAAATTTCATTATGTCACCTTTCAGAGTAGAAAGGCACTTTAAAGCTAGACAGTATAATAGTGAACAAGCTAAAGAGGCAGAGACATGGATTGCATGATCTGAATTTTAGGACGCTAGATTATGTATAAAATAAAATTCCTCATTACAAATTCTTCACATACCCTCAGAAGTTAGCACAGGTATTTGAGTCAACATCATGGAAGCCACAGAAGATGTAGTGTCAGAGGGAGGGAGCTAATAGGAATACTTCTCCAGGGGCCGTGATGGGGTATACAAACCCCACAGTGACCAGGAAATGAGCTGTTGTGGGCAAAGGGTACGTCTACACTACAGGATTATTCCGATTTTACATAAACCGGTTTTGTAAAACAGATTGTATAAAGTCGAGTGCACGCGGCCACACTAAGCACATTAATTTGGTGGTGTGCGTCCATGGTCCGAGGCTAGCGTCGATTTCCAGAGCATTGCACTGTGGGTAGC
>NC_133770.1:59917710-60123093 GCF_003597395.2 Chelonoidis abingdonii
CACTGTGGGCTACCGCCCGGAGGCCAATACCGTCGATTTGCGGCCACACTAACCCTAATCCGATATGGTAATACCGATTTTAGCGCTACTCCTCTCATCGGGGAGGAGTACTGAAACCAACGTAAAGTGCCCTTTATATTGATATAAAGGGCCTCGTAGTGTGGACGGGTGTGGCATTAAATCGGTTTAATGCTGCTAAAATCGGTTTAAACACGTAGTGTATACCAGGCCTAAGTCAGCCCTGTCCTTTTACTTCCGTAATTCATATCAGTCCTTGTCGGAGGGGTTAAAATGGGAGTGCACAGCTCAGCTGGGTACTGGCTGGGAGGTGGAACAGATCTCCAGCTCTCACTTGGTGTTAGAAGCCTGGTTGGATACACGAATTAAGTAAAGTGCTGACTCCAGGAGGGAAAGTAGGCATGATGTGGGGCTACTGTTGTATTGCATTATCTATGCCCTGCTTGTGATTGCTGTGTAAGACTGCTGCAGGTGATGCCTTGCCCGAAGGGGCCGACAGCTAAATAAAGACCTTTTGTCTGCCGCACCTGACTGAGAACCCAGTAGTTCTTGGCCATAAGCCCAGGAGTGATCCTGTCACAGGGGCATATTTGTTTAGAGAGTAAAAAGAACTCTACACTTCCCCATTATGAAAATCAATCAAAAATTATGCCTAATTAAAAACCATTAAAGATGTCTGGTATCTCCTAGAAAAGATGCATTTGAGATAATGTAACAACCACGCACCCCAGCCATTGGTGGGCAGGCTTGAATCTGTGACTTCTGAAGCTTAGTGCATGCGCCTCTACTGCATGAGCTAAAAGCCCACTGTTTCTTAGCTAAGGCTGTAGAGCAGATTCATAATCTCTCTTTCTAAGTGGTCTCAGTGCCACTAGATGGGATGGAACACCCCACCCAGGAGATGTGTGGGTTACAATAATTCAAAGTTTACTACCTTAACGTTGAGACAGCTAGTGTTTACCCTGTGATGCTCCCAGATTTAATATGGGAAAGGGCAGGAGAGATGCACCTCAAGCTAATACTGTTCCAACAGCCCAGAAATGTTCTTGTGGGGCCCTAGTGAAAATTCTACCAGCCTCAGCAAAATGTGTTCATACTGAATGTTTTCGTTAATAAGCTAAAGCAGTTAATCATTGTAGGCTGAATCCTACTGTCTTCAGTATGGGCTCAAATCAGCAGAGTACTTAAGCATGTGCTCAACTACAAACTGCTGGACTCAGTGAAGACTACTCCCTTCTTTAAGTACTTTGCTGGTTCAGGGTCTTTGTCCATAGGAATTTTGCCTGAGAAAGGACCGCAGGAACTACCACATAAAAGTCAGCAATTAGCAAGAGCTCCACATAATCCATTGTAAATTTGCAATAGAACTACTAGCTGCAAAACATTTTTAGCACTGCACACAGTGTTGTTAGAGGAGAGGTAGCTGGGGAAACAGTGATGATGACTTAATACCATAGAAGGTATTTAATGGGGATTCTCAGGTGGTTCACTGAAGAACAACATCTCTGGTATACAATATGAAGCAAAACATAGAGATAGAAATAAGTAATGGGATGGTCGCTGTAAATCATGAGTTATATTTGGTGACTTGAACACATCTGGGAACTGCTAATGATTCATTATTTATATTCTAAAATTCAGGAAAAGTGTGGTCTATGTAAATCAGAATGTGATGACAGTCTCTCAAGAGGAAGTGGCCTCTTCTTTTAAATTACCAGATTTTTAGCTTCCTTTTTCTTATACACATCTCTGTCTAGCAATCTAACACATGCAGAATCGAAGTGTGATTTCCTGTGATTTTTTTTTTTTCAAAACTGAATTGACCACAGCTGCTCAAAGTTCTTGTTTTACAAGTCAGTGTTGATTTTGGAGAAGGGGATGGAGAATTAGTGATGATATTCTGACATCCCTTCTGTTATTCCACAGTTACTTCAGTGGGATTATGTATGGAGTAAGGTACTATAAAATATGAATAAATTGGTTTCAGAAAAGGTAAAACTCAGTCTCAGCTTTGTATAACTCAAACTGAACATTATTTCTGGTAATCCTAATATGTTCAGATAACTCTTTTCTTGTTCATTGCTTTTTTTTTTTTTTTTTGCATTTCCACCGGAAAGCCAAAACTGGAAATCCTGTAACACTACAGAGAGAGGCTGTTAGAACATTAGGTAAAATGGCGCAATAATATCTGGTAACATTGCCATACTTATCTGTCTTAGCAAAAGCCTCCTGTCACCACTAGATGTTGGTAATCTTCATTTCAATTTGTTCTCTCCATTCAACAGTAAATAAATACAACAGCAGTTTTGTGATGTCTGCTTTTCTTGTTAAAACACAAACACCCAAATAACACATAATTAGAGACACCTGAGAGAGTTTCCCAAAAATTATTCCTGTTTCTGACAGGAATTATTACATTTTAAGGAACACTTACTTGCAAAACCCGCACTAGAAGGTTTAGATTTTTTTGGATTTATTGCCCCAAATATTTAGTGGAATTGCAGCTCAGAGGTTCCTTTTATCACCCACTGTTACATACAAACACACCCCATGTAGAGTTCTCCATCTGACTGAACACTTCCCAAGCTGTTGTAGTCAAGTCCCTCTCACTGGGCCTCATGTGCTCTTGTCACCTCACTATTTCTGTCTGGATGGGATGGCCACTGGAGACTTGGCCCCTCTGAGAGTGGGTCTTAACAACCAGTGCCTCTGGGCAATAAACAGTCCCAGTGTTGTTGGGGTGAGGTGGAAACTCCCCACTTTCCTCCAAGCCAAGTTCCCTTCTTCACACCTGCTGAGGAGAGGTGAGTTGTCCTTCATCGCCATTCACCCTCAGGTTCAATTACTTCTCGAATGACCTCCCTAAAACTGTAATCTATGTGGAAAACATCCCTCTCCTTTCTCTGCATTTCTCTAAGTAATTGTTTTACACCCATACGGGTCTTTTTTTCATCCTCTGCTGGGCATCATGAGATAGCAGTACTTTACCTCTTCAGTTTGCCTTCTCCCAGCAGCACCTTTGAATCACAGCACCTTCCAGATGTGCCTCATTTTCCCTCTTCCAAGTGAGTTCTGACTCTCAGCACTATTCAGTTGTGCCTCATATTCTTTGCTTCCAGCAGGATTTCTGACCACAGCACATACAGCATTGACTTAGTTTCCCTGGTAAAGGTAGGCAGTGAGCTCTCTTTCTAGGCCACTGAGTCTGGCCTAGGTGGGTTTTCATTTGGAACCTTGGGAATTAACCCTGTTGCATCATTCCCCAATAATGCCTCAGAAAGAATATCTTCCATTCATAATGTCAGCATCCCAGAACCTTCTTTGGTGTCCTCATTGATTCAGACTATATGTTGGGCAATGGGTTCATCATGGGGATCTTACTCACATCTGTTTCAAAGTGCTTTACAAAGGTGAGTAACTATTCTCAATCCAAGTAGCATAAATGGATGATACAGTGGTAATCCCCAACAAAGGTCACTTGTTCTCATGCCCATATTCCCCATATGGCAGCTCTTTTTTGTTGCTGACCAGTCTCCTCCTCCATCTGCAATCCTCAAGGAACTTCTTGTTGCTGGTAAAGAGGCGGTAACTATTGCCTCAGTTCACTCCCGCATGGCTTTTGGATTGGATTTAGGCACAATTCTCTTGGTCCTCGCATGGAAAGGAGTATTTTGTCTCTCTCCTTTTCTCCTCAGTTCTTCTTGAAAGATGGGGAATTCCTAGTTCTTCCAACTGTTCTGTATGTTGACATAGGCCAGCTGGTTTAGTGGTTGGAATTCCCATCCTGTGTTTGGCCTACATGCTTTCTGATATTCCAAACTTTGGCTAGGGTAGCCCATGTCTGGCTGGAAGCCATATAGGAACCTAGACAGACAGACGACAAGACCAGAAACATCTTCCATTGGTTCCAGCTATTCCAAGAAACAAAGGCTAAGGCTGTATACATAGCAATGCATCGTAATAAAGTCTTGCTCAGACTTTGATTTGAGCTTTAGTTTGGGAATTAACTGTTCTTGTTCAGTTTTTTAAAAACATAGTGTATCTTGAAAGGTTGTTTCCAAGTTCTGACTGCAGTGTATAGTAAATAAATGTTCAGCTTACATGCACAAAAGAGGATGAATGCATATTTAAAAAAACCCACATGAAAACATTTGAGGAATGGGACAAATTTGTTTTAAGAAAATAATAATGTTTCTTGAACTCTCCCTTAAAACACAAACCAAATCTCTTCTGAAGCTCAAAAAATACTTTAAGTAATCCCCCTTACCCATTACAATAAATGTGTATACTTCTGCACTTTTTGGTTCTGATCAGAAGCAGAAGTGCTGAAATGCTGCAAGAAATGCTATTCTCATACTTATCCCAAGCTTAGTTCAAATAAGGAAGTACCAGAAATCTCATTCGAAAGTCTGCTGTTGCAAAATTTCTAACACAAGTTTGCAGACCAAAGATGTTCAGAAAACTTGGATAAATTACAAATAAAGATACAATTTCTAGATACTTTTCCCAACACGGCACTTTACTGAAAACTAATTTGATCAAGATTTTCAGACATGACTAGTGTATTTGAGTGCCACAATTTTTGGGAGCCCAATTTGAGACAATTTTAAAAGCCTGATTTTTCAAGTCTTCTTAAAATCAACCCCTTTAAGTGATCTCAGACAGAGCATTTGAAATTTGAGGCAACTCAAATCACTACCAATTTCTGAAAATCTTGGCCATTCAAAGCAAGAAGAGTCTTTTCCTTAACTTCATTGGGCTTTGAATCAGACCCATAATCTGAAACACTGGATGGTCACCAGTCACTATAAAATCTCTGGAAGGTTTGAAACATGGAATTTATAAGTATGAATTTTATGTTGCATATTCTCTCACTCTCTCAGCACTTTCTCTTTGAAGTCTGGTCCTGAAGTTTTTTTGCTGCAGGATGGCCACCTTAAGGTCTGCTATAGTGTGGCCAGGGAGGTTGAAGTGCTCTACGGTTTTGTAAATATGCCCATCCTAATTCTTATTTTGTCCGCCGTTGATTTCCGTGGCCATACTCCCAAAACATCTGTTATCTAGGTGCCACAAATGGATTCTTTGCTGCTTTACGGACCAGACTAACACGGCTACCCCTTTAACTGAACTATCATTGCAAGCCGCATTAAAGTCCGTAATTCGCGATTTGGAAACCTAACCTCAAATTCGAAGAAACTTGCAACAAATACAGACGTATATCCTTCTTTCAAAGGCAAATGGATTGATCAGTCATACCAAATGGAAACTAAGTAAAACAATCACATGCTATCTACTTAGACTACAACGACCACGTGAAGAGACTATCCATACTCTATCAAAAGAAACTGAAGGCCACCTTCAATCCATATCACGAAACACGAAACACATACAAGAGCTCTCAACCTGAAGACTCTCATTACCAAATCTTCCTCATACAACACGGATCTCACTAAAAGATAAGAGGACATATTTACTATTACTCGAACTCACCGCTTACAAAAGAAAAGAACTGTAGCGTCTAACTCACTACTGCCTCTATGGCCACAACCGTGGTACCCCAACCCACCCAGCAATACCGTCAATCTATCCAATACAACAGCCCCAGAAGTAGTCTGTCTGCTCGGGGACCTCTTTTCGCCCTCCACCCACCAACATTGATCACAGTTCTGTTGGTATCTGGAAAAGCTCTACTTTCGCCGTCCCGACTCAAAGAATACTTTCAGACAACACTGGAACCAGCGCACTGATACATAGATAACCTCTCCCACCAACAGCCACAAGAAGAAGAACTCACATGACTCCTCTGAGGTCCGATAGTACCAGTCGGCCTTATAAGACATGATGCTTCCGCCAAAGTGCACAGGCAGAAATTGTGGAAAAACAACACGCTTGCCTTACTCAACTAGTCGCAAACTCAATGCCATCCACAAGCTCAGAAACCACCCTGACATCATTATCAATCAAGACGGCTGATATAAAAGAGGTGCTTTGTCACATGACAGGTCTGAAGTACCGAACGAGGTAGCCGCCAGACAACTCTCCAACACCAATTCTACAGGCCACTCCTCAATCCCACTGGAGGAACACCTAGAACGCACATCTACTCAGGACACTCCCTACACTAACACGGAACAAATCAACATACCCCTTAGAGCCCCAACCAGTGGTATTCTATCTACTACCCAAGATCCACAAACCCGGAGATCCTGGATGCCCCCAATCATGCAGCATAGCTCCTATACTGAAGGACCTGGTCTTGTGGATATCTGCTCCTGCTAGACCTATGCCATCAGCACTCCTCACTAGTCCGTTCCACCATGAATTCCTGAGAATAGCAATGCATTGGATCTCCAGAAACGACCTCCATACCATCCAAAATGTAGAGACACTACCAATCAAATGGACAACACTTTGCAGAACATTCCTTTAGATACTTCCCAGCACACTGCTTGGACTGCTATCTAACACAACTGTCAAATCTATACTATGATGCACAATCCGTCACCAGACTGCCCTACCGTGGCCTATCTCCACAACTATAAATCTTGATGAATATATTCAGACCTTGCAGCAAACCCCATTGGCCTCGTCAAAGCTCCGGCCCCTCATTTTTACTGATGACCTGACATACCATCCTCTCGCCAGTAGACCTCCTCATCCGACCTATGCCAAAGTCGAATCCATCAACCGATCCCCAGTGGAAGGAGAACTGTGGAAAAAATTCACCAAATTACACACACTTCCACCCACCATCACCTCAGCCTGAACCAATCAACACGGGAGTTCCCTTCTAGACACCACGTGCAAATAAGTGTATCATTACAACCTTGACGAAAAACTACACCGCACATGCCTACCGTTCCATCCTTTCCAGCTCCATCCCTCGGGCCAATCACACTATCATTGGTCCTACAGCACACGAGTCGACACGCATCTCTCTAACTCTCAGACCAGAGACCAACACCTACAAAATCTTCACCAACATCCAAAAACTACAATACCCCATGAAAATAAGAAACAGCTCAACAGAGCCAGACCCGTCGTACCCAGAGCCTACGCAAAAAAACCAAAAGAAAGAACCAACAGACTGCTGGCCATCACAATACATTCCCAGCTAATAACCCCCCAAGCGACCTCAGGATCTACAACCATCTCTAACATCACAGCCAAGCTTCAGCTCACTCGGTGCAGGCATCTCGCACTGGCAACTCCACTGAAACATATCCACCAGTAACTGCCAGCGCACCATATAATCTTAGCTCAGAACCAACCATGACAACAACCTCGATGCCAACTCTGCCACTATCTACCAGCGGACACAATCACAGGACCTAACCAATCACCATAACGCATCTGTCCATTCACCTGCACGCCCAAGAATAAGCCATCAAATCCAGCAATCCCTGTGCTCAGTCCAATCGCAAAACTGGACAGTTGCTTCAACGGAAAGATAAAGTAACAATCTAATATAGAATGCAATATAAAAAACTGGTAGGAGAACACTTCAACCTCTGGCCACACTAGAGCAGACCTTAAGGCTGGCCATTCCTCAGCAAAAAAACTTCAGGACCAGACTTCAAAGAGAAAGTGTGACTGTTTAATTCTGCAATTGACACCACAGCTTAGGATAAACAAGACTATGAATATGGCTTGCCAACTACAAACCAGTTTCTCTCCTTGTTCACAATCGCAGCTGCTCGAAAGGGCTCATCCTCCCCGATGAACTAACCTCATTATCTCTAGCTTGCCTGCATATATATACCTGCCCCTGGAGATTTCCACTACATGCGTCTGACGAAGTGGGTATTCACCCACGAAAGCTCATGCTCCAAAATGTCTGTTAGTCTATAAGGTGCCACAGGATTCTTTGCTGCTTTTACAGATCCAGACTAACACGGGTACCCCTCTGATACTTGACACTAAAGTTCAGTGATTCTGGATACATTTCCGTTCTCCATCTAAGCAAAAGGATAAGCCACTGAAACAAATGACTTTTAAGGTAACAGTGGAAGAATGTAATGGATGCTTAAGTCTAGTGTTCATTAGTCCCTTACTCAATGCATAGCAAAGTTTGCACAATATTTACATTGCTCATATGGGAAATGTTGCTACATCATATTCTATAGTCACATTTCAATCATTTAAAGTAAACAAAGTATGATACTTGGGATTGCTAAAATATCATATAACCAAGTCACTGCAGTAGATCTAGTGGAACCCTCACAAGTGTTTTTAGTAAATGTCAGTTATTTTAACTAATTAGTAATATTTAATTACTTTCAGCTTGAATGTTCATACTGGTATACCAGTTTCTCAGTTATTTGCATGCTATGTACAGAATATCCATGGATTACCAAACCACTAACTACCATAGGCCAAAGACTGGGGCCTGGTCTCTGTGATCAGGAGCTGCCTCCTAAGCACCTAAAACCTGATTCTCTACTCTCTCACACCTGTGTTTTCCATTGCCTTTGGTGAAGTTCCTCCTGATTTATACCATTGTAAGTGATTCAGAATTAGGCCTTTGATGTTAATGAGAAGCTATTATTATTTAACAGTGCAATTAATTGCAATTAATTTTTTAATCACTTGGCAGCCCTAGTTGTAAGACTTATTTCTCCTGTTTGTTGGTTGTGTAGCCTTGGCTTGGCTGATCTCTTTTAAGAACACTCTTCTTCCATCAAGACCCCAAAGAGGTATTGTTGGCAGGAGATGTGGACATGATCAACAGCAAAGTAATACAAATGATTATATTTGCTATATTTCTTAGTTTATATTTCCTAACTAGCCCTTGTAGCAGAGAAAACCTGGAGCACTGGGCCTCATACAAGATCTGAGGCCTGAACCAGAGGCCAACTGTTAAAGTAGATGTTTAAAAGTTTATGAATTTAGTAGACATGTTTATCTTAGACACAGATCATGGTGCGGAGCTGGTCAGAACACTTCAAACATTTTGAAATCAGCATGAAAATGTGTTACCATATTACGTGTTAGATATTTATGTAAATGTATCTTAGACACAGATCATGATATACTGTGTAGAGCTAGGCAGAACACTTCAAACATTTTGAAATCAGTATGAAAATGTGTTATCGTATTACGTATTAGATATTTATGTAAGTGTATTTTAAGGCTAGTACAGATAAGATGGTTCCCCAGGATAATGAATAGGGATGTTTTGTTCAAGAAATCAGGAATCGGGGAGGTAACAAACAGATGTCATAAATACCTAAGGTGGTGTGTAAGTTGTGTATTCCAAGTGTTTGCCTCCACCTATACATGTTGGGGTACTTTGCCTTAACCCTTTGCCCAGCCTAAGGGGCAGAGGAAAATCCTGCTGCTGATTGAGCTGAATCATTGTAACAAGCATAAAATCATAGGACTATAGGGTCTGAAGGGACTGCAAGGGTCATCTAATCTGTCAAGATGCAGGATTTGTTGTGTCTAAACCATCCAAGACAGATGGCTGTCCAGACTCCTTTTGAGTCACATTTCCAGTGAAGGCTGGTAGTCAGAAGTTTCGGATCACCCCAAGCATGTGTTTGCATATCTGAACACTTTGAATAATATCCTCCATGAATTTATCTAATTCTTTTTTTAAATGTTATACTTTTGGCCTTCACAGTATCCCACAGTAATGAGTTCCACAGATTACTTTTTCATGCTCCTGCTGCTCCTTGTTTGTATTAAATCTGCTGCCTATTAATTTCATTGGGTGACTCCTAGTTCTTGTGTTTTGTGAAGGAGGCAATAATACTTCCTTATCCACTTTCTCCACACAGTCATGATTTTATAGACTTCTATCATATCCCCACTTAATCATCTCTTTTCTAAGATGAACAACCCTCATCTTTTTAGTCTCTCCTCATATTAAAGCTCTTCCATATACCTTTATCATCTTTGTTGCTCTTTTCTGAACCTGTTCCAGTTCCACTATATCTTTTTTGAGACAGGGCTACCAGAACTGGACACAATCTTCAAGGTCTGGGTGAACCATGGATATATAATGTCATTATGATATTTTCTCATTTATTTTCTATCCCTTTCCTAATAGTTCCTAACATACTGTTAGCCTTTTTGACCACTGCTGCACAATTAAACAGTTGTTTTCAGTGAACCATCCATTGTGACTCCAAGATCTTTCTTGGGTGGTAACAGATAATTTAAAACCATCATTGTGTATACATGTATAGTTGGGATACTTTTTCCCATGTGCATTACTTTGCACATATCAATGTTGAATTTCATGTGCCATTTTGTTGCCCAGTCACTCAGTTTTGTGAGATCCTCTGTAACTCCTCAGTCTGCTTTGGATTTACCTACCTTTAATGATTTTGTATCATCTGCAATTTTTCCCACTTCACTGTGCATTTTCTTTTCCAGATCATTAACGAATATTTAAACAGCACAGATCCTTCAGGACTCCCTGTTTACTCTCTCTATTGTGAAAACTGGCCATGTATTCCTACCCTTTGTTTCCTGTCTTTCATAGATCAGTATCTGGTTAAGAGGACCTTCCTTTTTATCACATGACTACTTATTTTATATTTATATGTATTTATTGATTTGTTTTATGTATAGGTATTTTTGTGGGTGTTTTTAAAAAAACCTAGAAATACTATGAGGCTGTAATTTTATCTTCATTCTTGTGGTACATCATTTTTGTCATTATGACCTCTCAGGTACCCCTTCACAATTGCTTAAGGAGACAGCGTTTGATTATACAGGCCTAATTTTCAAAAGTCACTAGTGGTTCTGAATGTTAAAGTTGTTGGGATCCCTACATGAGGCACCTTTAAATGGGTCTGATTTTTTCATAAGTTGGATGGTTGGCACATCCTGAATATCAGGTCTTTTAAAAGTGTTTCAGGTTGAGTACCCACCATCACTACCCATTCTTGAAAATGCAGACCAGGGCTATCTTTCATGGAGCATTAACAGTTATTATGGTGCTGTCCAAACAATAGAGGACAGTATAATTCCTGCCTCATTAGGCATGGCATTTTTAATTAGTCAGCCCGTGCTATTCAGACAAATATGTATGGGATGATCAGGTGATGGTCTAATCTTAAAAGTGGTACAAATGTATATTTTAATGCTCTTCTGTTGGATTAACATGAATAGGTTTAACAGGAAAAGTGTGAGGAGGGATTTGAATGAACAATGGTGTTTGGCACATAAAGGAGGGACAGAGTTACAGGAGGGTGGTATGGAAAAATCATGAAGACGAAAGTGAAAAGAAGACACAAAAGGAGCATTGAGCAGGGTGTATTAAAAGCGTAGTCAGAGCCTGGGAAATTTGGAGGACGTGAGCGCTAAGATGATGGTTGGGCATCAGTATCTTGACATCCATACAGAGGGCCAGAATGTCAACTGGTATAAATCTCTGTAGATTCAGTATCTGGCTCAGAACTGATGAATCTACACTCCCCCTCAAAAAACAAAAATACTTCACAGCATTTCCTTCCAATTTTCATACAGATTTCAAAATGTTTGAAATTTTCTGACCAGGTCTACACTGTATATCATGATCTGGGTTCTTAGACATTTGTGTTCCTTTCAAGTTTTTCTAGATGCATGAAGCATTCTATTTCGGTACAGATTACTCTGCTTTCGGGGCATTCCTGTAAAATATCATAGGGTTAGTTTCTCACCTCTTGTCTTGCACTATTTCTTTGCTACAACATATTTGTTGATCCCATAACTATTTAATATGGGAGACCACCTACCTTGCATCATGCCTTCCAGCACTTGCAGCTTTCAAAAAAATGCATTCACTGGTTTATCAACACTGAATAATAGCATATTGTGTCTGAATGAACACTTCTATTTTTCCTCCAACAAAGCTTCTATTCTTTCTCTACCTAAATTCCGCATCTGGTTCCCAGCACAGTCATATTTGACTTTGACTTTTTTTTTTAAAAAAAAAAAGAAGCGCCCAGAAGCAAGAGAGTGAGGGGGAAAAAAATAAGGCAGATCTTTCTGTTGGTCATGGGTGTAAATACCCTGGGCCTGATCCTCAGCTGGTGTAAATTGATATAAACAGTTGATATAGACTTCAGCAGAGATATGTTGCTTTATACCAGCTGAGAACCTGGCCCATTTTTCAAATTTGCTTTTGCAGTCACCCTCTCAGTTAGTTTTTTCCCTTATGTGGCTTCTATCTTCACTTAAGGGGAGTTCTAGGAATTCTGACATCATTCACGTTTGAAGTTACATCACTAGCTCATTTCTGCTATGGGCTGTCTGTTATAGTAGAGCGTCAAACAGTGATGAATTAGAGTCTCACCATTTACCAAGGTATTTCTTTTTTCATGATCTACATCAGCACTAGAGTCTGAAGAGGGAGGAGATGGGATGTCAGGTAGTTTTAGGCTCATGTGTAAAATGAGCTTTTGGTTTTCCAACTCCCCCCGCCCCAATAAAATGTTCAAGGAAAGCAAACAGTTTCCACATAGCCCCAATTTTTTTGTTGGAAAAAAGTGTGGATGGAAAATTTGACAAGCCCTGAAGTAGGTGCCCAAGTTCTCATGAGTTATTTTGAAGTTCCCAGCCATCGTAAAACAAAAACCACCCCTTCCCCCCCCACAACAAACAAACAAAACAGTTCCCACCTCATGGAGAGCCTCTGAGGGCCTGTTCCAAAACCCAGCAAAGTCAGAATGTTTCCATTGACTTCAGTGTGCTAGTATCACAGCTGAAGAGTTTTCTGCCTAAAAGATTTCTGAAAGGAATGAATTTCCTCCAAACAGAGTTAAAATGGGCACACACTTATTTCTTCCATCTTTGTTTCTGCAATTGCATTTTTTGGTTTTGTATGTCTCTTTTCCCCTCCTGTCTGTTTGTGGCAGAGAAACAGTTAGTGACTCACTGCCCCTTGCTTTTTCTGTGGCCAGTTCTTGTGTTGTCAAATATATTTCTCTTTACTGTTTCCTATGGGTTTTGGTTTTTTTGGTTTCATTCTCCCTCCCCACATTCATCTTTCTGGCAGCTCTTTCCTTTAACCACATTTCTTTCTAATGCAGCTCGGTATCCCCCTCCTAGGTTTCCTGTGTCACTGTGTCCGGTATCTTTGTTGTTTGTGACCCTGTTACACCCTCCGGGAGACCAGAGAGATTGCTGACACAGGCTGACTCTTTCCTACCTGGGATCTGTTGTCTCCTGGCAACGGGGGTCTGTCAAGATAAGCATTTGTACATTACTGTTGGTACCATGGTGTCAATAGAACCGAGCATGTTCCCATTGTTTAGTAAAACATTATTTGAGGAGAAAAAGGCAGCTGTTTGCATAAAGTTTTTAACAGCCAACACCCTGATTGATCCTGAGTTAAACTCCCCAACACTTTAAATGTCACTGGCTGGCTTTGTTCTAGATTCATTTCTGGCTGCATGCTATAGGTTGCTGACAGTATGAGTCTATTGAGTTTTAAACAAACCCAGGTTGTCTGTATGCTAGATAAATACAAGAATGTATCTTTAGCTCAGTATTTGGCACCATATTAACCATACTAGCTGGTTTATTTACTACACACAAATTATAACATGAGTCAGAAGAGCAGATGACCTTAAACGAGTGCTGCAGTTGCTGTTCTGCAAGAAGGATTAGAGCACTGTAATGGCAGGCTGCAGTCTATCCCACTGTACTCTAATGAGTGCATTTTATTACAGCTCTTAGCATAGTCTGGCTGTTGGATGTATGAGATCATTGTAGCTTTTTAATGAAGGTTCATCACCAATCATGTCTCATCTTTTTGATTTAATAAATATCAGTGTCTGATGGCAGACTGGCAAGTTTAAACCTTTCACCCTCATCAAGTTTCCAAGGGTTAAGGGGGGAAATCAGCTGTCTGTGTCAGTATATAAATAGCTTGTTAAGGGGGGATTATTGATTCTTTACTGAGAGGGCCCATTTCAAATATTTTCCTGACTAAAAAGGCGAGCATGTCCCAGTACTTGAATCATCACCTGGGATACCAGTAGGCTAAGATTTCTGGCTCAGACCACTAGCAAAGCTAATGCAATGTATGTTTTCAAAGTGTGAAGAATAGAAACTAGGAAGTCTCTTCAAGCCGCCTCCATCCAATCATATCTGGATCGGGGGAGGCCGTCTCCTGTCTCCAGGTCTGTGCTCTCTTACTGGGTCTACCCAGAGCCCACTTAATCCAATTGCATTTTTAACGTACAGTATATGTTGGTGTAATATGGTATCTCACTCAACTGTTTTTTCTCCCCAAGGCTTCAATGCTAGTTTGTCTCTGAGACAGACAGAGACTTACCCCTGTATCAATTAGGGGCAGAGTTCAGCCATGATATGCAAGTTGCATGTCACTCAGTGAATGTAAGGTAATCTAAGGAACAGCCTTGAAAAGTTACAGGAAAAGCAACTACCAGGCGGGCTTGAGAAATGGAGGTAAAATAGTCCTTCTCCCCACTACTTCAGCTTCACTTTCTTACACCCTCTGCTCTTCATTGACTAAGTTACAACATCTTACTCCCTTGGCCTCCATTACACTCAGTGAGGGACCAGGTCCTGATCACTCATGTCAAATGGGAGTTTTGCCATTGATTTCACTAGGAACAGGTTCAGAGTGTTCAACTCCTTTACGCACATGTGTGACTAACTTTCACCACCTCCCACATCATCTCTGAATTTGGCCGCAAGTCTCTATTGCCTCATAAAACTGACAATGTTTTGAGTTCCTAAAGGCCAACTGTGACTGCAAATAAAACGTATGCTGTTTCTTTCTTATCTATTGGCCAAACACATGATTTTCTAGATGACATTTAACAGAGCTAACCTTTGCAGTCCTACTCTCCAAATCAGCTGCAGGAATAAAGGGCATACAGCCCCCTCATATTTTTGTTCCAGAGTACACACAAAATAATCAGAGTATTTTAGCATTTTACCTCCAGCATTAGCCAATATTAAAAAAAACAATCTTGGCCACCGCAGACCCAGCAGAAATAGTTACACTTAAAAACATTGGAAAGTAATGTTTGGAGACTGCTCTTTGTAACATGAACACATCAAACACATTTCGCAATTTTAAAAAATGGTATCACTGGAGAATGTTAGCTTCACAGATGTGTTTATTTAGGTGACCTTCTATTTCATCTGTGAGTAAAGGCTACAGTATGAGAAAAGGGTACAAACATCTTTAGTACTCTTGCCTAATTCAGTCTTCCTTAGATATAAGGATTGGGTGAATCTTCTGCATCAAATGAGAAGTGACCCAAACATTTATCCAAAGTTTGAACCCAGCTAAAAGCTTTGATTTCATTTTTGTTCATATTTAATACATAAAAACAAAACTCATGCACAGATTCTGGGCCAGATTCTCTCCTGCAATGCATCCCATTTGTGCCACTCTGGAAATATGACCAGAAAAGAACAAAAACCATCAGATATTCCCAGGTGGAGATTTCTCCAGCTCTTATGCTACATACCCCCCAACATAAGGAATATGGCCCGAGCACTGCTTTGACTCTTGCCATTCTTCCCTGTGACAATGGATCCTTGGGGCAATAGCTGGCTTTTTTATCTTAGTTCTAAGTGACATGCATCCAACAAAGTGGATATTCACCCATGAAAGCTCATGCTCCAATACGTCTGTTAGTCTATAAGGTGCCACAAGACTCTTTGCCGCTTTTACAACTGTTCTAAATTACTCCAGTGCTGTATACAAGCCCTAGAACCAAAGGGCCTGCAACTGGCTTCTTTGGGCTGCCTTTCCCCACTTGACAGAAGACACAGCTTAGAATCTAGCCCCCTGCTTTCAGCCAAGACTGGAAACATAAATATCAAAATTCATTGTGAGCTTCTCTTCCAGGACTGCTTGTGGTAAAAATCAAAGTTTCATGATGCTTCCAACCCAAACAAATTAGGTTAAGCATCTGCATCCAGTTCTGGATCCTCAGCTGCACCATCAAACCTGCTTGGCTTAAATCGTCACTGTATAGAGTGCTAAAAATTGTACTAGCTTGTCATCATTGTTATTGACTAGCTCTTTTGTTTGTTTTTTGAAACTACTTGATTTCATTCAAGTTCCTGTGTTCACAATGTTGGGTTTGGACAGTTCATTTCAATTTCATTTTAAATAATATGAACTAATAAAATAATCTGGGTAACCTATGTCAGTGGAGGGTTAAACTTTGAATTCAAAGCACTGAAGCTCCATCATGGAGTAGCTCCTCATATTGGCCCTAAACCAAAGCCCACTGAAATCAAAGGGGCCCATCCAAGGACTTCAGTTGTCTTCAGGATCCATCCCCTTGACATTAAGTCTAACACTCATTTGTTCTACTTCTAACACTGGATGGATCCATATTGGCAAAAAGGCGAACCTTCCTGAAGGACATGCAGTTTTCCTAGTGCCTGTGATCCTTTGGTTTGCAATCTCAAAATCTCGCTTGTTTGATGGTTTGAATTTGCTTAAACTTCATTTTTTGAATAAAACTTTAAAGAAAAGAAAATTCTTGCCTGAGGTCAATTCTTTGCTGGCTTAGAGAAGGACTCATAAAGACTATTATTTCATGACAATATGCTCTTTTGTTCAGAGCATTGGCCTTTTTGCTAGCAGCTTCTTAAGTATACACCCAGCGTGGGGGAAGAAAAATAGGGCTGTGCCAACTTAAAATGTCATGAGTGGCAACAAGTTCTACCAAGTTTACACAGCTATAATTCTAGAAGAATTTTTCTAATGCGAGCCATCATCTTCATTATATGAGGCTGACATTTTAATTACGTACAGTCTGTGATTCAAGCACTACCTGTAATTGGCATGTCTTGATTGTTGTGGCTTGGAAGCATAAAGCCTAGATTTTTAGCCAACATGATGGGAAAAGGGACTCATGTGAGGGGCCTTCATTAGGCCCTTCCCAGTAAGGTTAGGAACTGTAGCCGTGAGAGAAGCTAATTCAGTTTTCCCAGTTCAGATATGCCAAGAGAGGAGATAATTTTTTGCAACATAATTTCTGTCTTGAAGAGTGAGAAAGAGGGTTCCTTGCAGCCCCCAAAATTGTTATTTCTGCTATATGTTACTGCTTCCTCTCTCTCTCTTTTTTTTTCACTCTGTAAATCTGGAGCTGAATTGTATGCAGACAGCCATTACCAATGATTGTCGTCATAGGTCCGTAGCAAGATAACCACAAAGGAAGTGGAATGAGACCGAAACAGGGCAAGAATGAGAATAAAAATACATTAGTTCCTCCAGGGTGTCTTGAAGCAAAATAATACATGTCCATCACACAGTATCCTCATTATATCACCATCCTTTGGAACCAAGCATTTTGCATGTTAGAGGGTGTAGTTAATGAGGATAATTTTAACAGGGTTTAATTTAGTTGAAGCCAAAGTCTTAGTAGTCTTTGTGTTAAAACAAAGAAATAGGGTAAGCACTGGAATTCTTAGTGGAGCCTCCCAGTTTGTCATACAGTTTTAGTTTAGTGGTTTATTATAGCTGTGCCATTTGCGTCCATACAGTTAAATGTTAGTCTGCAATGTTATTGCAAACTTTGCTTCACAGGAGCTATAATTTGATAGTGAAAATGTGCTCCATGCTAAAACTTCAGACTGGGACATGCAAGTTCAAACTCCAATATGACGTGGGGTTCTTTTCCCTGTATTTTTTTGGGGGGGAAACTCCCCCATTCTCTGAGTCATGAAAGGGCAAAAAACCTCTCCATCCAAAAGTTACTTTCACCAGTGGAAAACTAATCCTAGATAGAAATGTTAAGATGCTGTCAGTATAAAATGACATTGTAATGAAATCTAACTGTCCAAAAATAGTTGGCAGTGTCACTTTAAAAGTATCTTTGCTTTTCAGACTAATTTTGCAAGCCTTTAGGCTCCAGTCGAGCAAAGCACTTCAGTATGTGCTTAACTTGAAGCATGTGCTCAAGTGCTTTGCTGAATTGGGGCCTTAGTCTATAATATAGCATAATGTCTTTCAATCTTTTAAAGGGGACAATTCCTGCAAGCATGGAAAATCCCAAATTAACTTTAGCGCCATTAAAAATGGCATTTGGTTGTTATATTTCAATGCTACAGAGGTGATACGATGAGATACAGCAAACTTGTCCCAAACTAAAGCTTTTAAACATGGTGACCCTGCATCCCAGCTATGATCAGTCAGCTCCCTGAAAGGTCAGCCCAGGGATTGCTTTAAGCAGTAGGCTGATGATCATGAGACAAATTTGCAATCCACTGCAATAATGCCAACTGTAAAAGTTCAAAAATCGTGAGTCAGACCCTCCAATCCAAATAATGAGATGTAACAAAGAAAACATAATTAAATCCATGGGCTTTGGGGTTTTTTTGATCTACCTTCTGATTTTGAACTTCCTACCCACAACAGCACCAATTGCTTCCACTTCAGCTACAGGAGTAGCTAGTGGGATGGGGGTAAGTGTGTTTCCCTAAGTGGACCAGCAGATACAGGATCATTTACAAACATGTAACATTTTATAGGAGAATAATACATAATCTTTATGGACACTGTTACAAAGGAGCTGTGACAAGTAATAGCAGAATTTAGCCTTCCTTAGTACCATAGCTTGTGATGTCCTAAATCATCATAAGGAAGGATAGTTTTGTGGTTGTCATGGGCCTCTTCTATTCCTGTCTGTGCCAAAGATTTCTTGTATGATAATGGACAAACCACAAAGGCCAGTGTTTTCCAAAGTGGCTTCTGCTTTTGTGCACCTCTTTTTTTTCTTTTTTTTTTTAAGGTATGTGTGTGTGCACCTGAATTTAGATGTAACAAGTGATTCTTCAGAATTGTTTGAGTTCATATGGCTTCTTTCAATGCAACCTCCTCGTGATTGGTATGCCTTAAAATCCACATTTAGATGTCTAAATTTTACAACCCAAAAAATGGAGAACTCAAAATTAGAGGTATATCTGGAAAATATTGACCCTCATCTTTTAAATTCAAATAACACCTATCTTAAAAAGTCACCACAAGGCATAATGTTTTCATAATTGTAAAGTGCTTTGGGAATCTCAGATAGAAGGATTAATAATTTTGACACTCTAGCGGATATACTTGAAGTGATGTTTGACATGTATGCACAATGTTCAGCTAACCATTTAGAATTTATGTGCACATTTCCTGCATGACACTCTGAAAATGTTCCTCTTGTACTCATCTTTGCATTATATGAACAGCTTGTTGTATATTGTGTTTGAAAAAAGGTGATATCTTCATACAAACCTCAGATGATGAAGGGTAACAAGCAGAGGTAGCCTTGCAGTCACTAGGACAGAAAAAAAGATAGGATCTCTCAGGAGACCTGGTTACCCTTCCACAGCAAAGTGGATTAAGAGAACTAGTAGAAAAATCCAAGTGGAAAAAAGAGGTGATAAAATGCATGCTAGAAATAGAAAATAAGATTACAGGCAATGTTCTGGAAATGAGATGGTCTTTACACTGTGGAAAATAAAGCAGATCCACAAACAAACATCAAATGCTTTTTCTGAACAGTTTTTTTCAGATTTTGACCATTATAATATCATTAGTTAAGCATGTCATGAGATCTAAATGGACAGGGCTAAGTTCTGTTTTTTCAGATGTAGGTGGAACTCCTTTTGACTTCAATGAGATCTGCACCTACCATATATACTCGTTCATAAGCCTTTTTTTTTTTTTTTTAGTAAAAGGAAGCACCAGAGAAGGAGGTCAGCTTATGAATGGGTACAGAGAGGGAGAGGTGGGACACAGCCCCTCCCCCAACAGGGGGAGCAAGGAGAGGCAGCACAGCCAGCAAAGCCAGAAGGGAAGAGGCGGGGCCAGAGTCTCTCTGCTTCTGGCCATGCTGCAACCACGCTGCCTGGTGTGGCCTGCTGAAGAAGGCTGTGTCCGTGCTGCCCAGCCTGCCAGAGCAGCTCCAGCCAGGCCAGAGACATCCTCCCCAGATAAGGTGGGAAGGGATGGGATGAGGAGAGTGTGGAGGTCCCAGGCTAGGGATGGGGTCATGTGGGGGGTGGTCACAGGGGCTACTTTCCTGACTCCTAGCTTCTCCCTCACAAAAAATTTCCCCACCAGTTGGTGTCCCAGACTGTCAGGGTAAGCAGCTGTCGTGCCGGGATACTTTGTTTAATTAGGTTTACCTCCGTGCCTGCGGACGCTTGAGGTAAACAAACCATCTCGTCCCACCCGCGGCATATCCTGATGGCCAAGGAGCCAAAGTTTGCTGACTCCTGAATTATAGGGTCAGCTTATGAATGGGTCATACATTTTTTCCATTTTTACTTATCCATCTTGGGGAGAGTGGGGGGTCAGCTTATAAACTAACCAGCTTATGATCAAGTATATATAGTATATACCCGAGGGTAGGATGTGAATCTGACAGGATATTATAGTATTACTTTTTTAGTAATAGCCAGAGCTGGAACCCTTGATTGTAACCAATCAAAATTCTGGGGGTGTTTGAAATTGATCCGTACCCAATCTGACAAAGAGCCATTACTTATATATCTCTCTAATTGACTGATCCAAAACTATATGCCAAAACTCTGACATTTAAAATCTGGATCCAAATTTTGTGTCTTGAAACCATCTTTGAAGTTAGTTATTTCAGTACAGTCTTTATAATTACTATGAGGACAGGCCACATTCTGTGTTGCACCCAGAGTGGTGGGAGCTGTCTGGGAGCAAGATACAATGATTCTTTTCCACAGCCCTAGGTACCAAGCATCAACTCAGGATAATAGGAGCATACTGCATTCCAGCCACTCTCTTTCTTACCCCTCCCAAATACTGTACTACAGTGATTCATTGATTCAGAACTGATTCAGAGGAAAGACCGCTAGCTACTGAAATGCCACGAATACCACTTTCTGCAGCACCATGGTTTATCCTTGGAGGTCCCCAAACCAAGTACTGTCCAACATTGGAGGTCTGATGAGATCAGCACCAGAAGTGGAATAGCTTTATGCTTAGGGGTTGTTTCTCCTTTAGAAGAAAGTAGAAAAATCACTGGAAAGTGTTGTCCTGTTTTAACTTTCTAATTATCAATATATTTTTTTTCTCAAACAAGCAGGAGAGGATTCCCTAGGCTTTGTTTTTAAATCTGATCCCTGTCTTTTAATGAACTTCATTTTCCTATTTCAGTTTATCATGGATTAAGGCAAAACAGCAACAGAGTCATCTGAGATTACTCAGTTTACTCATACAGATCATTCTTGTGTAATAGATCAAGGCACTGACTCCAGACAAGTTAATGGAGGGGAAAAAAAAAGTCATTTGTTGACAAACATTTCAGTTAACATGTGGAGAGTGTATGCTTAGTCATCCCAGTCTACAACTCCCAGTGGTCAGACTGAGGAGGGGGTGGGGGGAAATAGCAGTGAAATTAATCATACTGACGCCTCTTTGTCTGATATTTTTTGGCATACTGTGGAAAGTTAGCTGCAGTGAGATTTGGCAAGTTCCGATTTTTAAGGAAATCAGTGTTTTGTAAAGCATCATCTTTTAGCTGGTCATTAATCTTTGGCATGCACCATAGTCACATAGTAAATCTTCTAATTAAAATATTCATTTGTCACCGAAAAGCAGTTACAAAATCTGACAAGGAAGAAATCAAGTCACAGACAGCACTTCCAATGCAGGCTGTGAAAGACTGGATTGAGAGCCAAACATGGGACTGATCAGGCCTATGTATAGACACCCAAGATATTAAGCGCAGTTTGATGAAAACGCTCTTTCCTTTCACTGTCATCTGCTGACATTAAACTGCAAAGCTGCCTGTGACGTCAGTTCTGCATTATTCTCTGCTGACTGAAAGGTTCTAGCCAAACATTCTAAGAATCACTTCTCTCTCTGCATCAGAAAAATGTCACAATTACGAATATCTCTTTGGGTAATTTTGTGACTCGCGTTGTCTCTTTGCGTGCTGTTCATTGTATAGCCCCAGTAACCTTTCCTCTTGGAAAGGCGTTCTTGTTGGTTCTCTTTGAAGAAGGGCTATTGGGACCAAGTCGACAGATTAGCCATTTAATATTGGACACTCTAGTTGTCATGATTCGGTGGTCTCTGGCTAAATCTCTGAGGTAATAGAAGATGCATATAATTTTCTACATATTTAAAGTACTTTAGTAACTTCAAAATATTCTATTCTGAAGGATATTAAAGCAGATTAAAGCTAAGGGACACAAACACCTGAAGTAGCTGAAATAGCTCAGGCAAAAGACCATTGAAAGTATGTCCCTAGTCCTACAAAGACATACTAACTTGAATTCATTGGTACTATCTGAACACAATGTAGTCTCAGTGGCCATGGCCTCTAGGTGCTCCCATAACACAGATAACGAATGACAGGGCCAGGTTTTAAATGCATGTTTGCTGCTAGTGTCCCTTGGGGAGCTAGCGACCACAAAGGGGTGAAGAAGAAGAAAGGCCATAAACCCACATCTCTGCTCTGACCAGCAAAGCTGGATTGCTGCACAAAGCATGCTGCACCCTTTGAATGGGTGATACTGTGTGTGTATTCTCCTCCATGGGTTGGTGAGCTCTAGGAAGCTTTAGGTGGGATATACAGTCGGATTTAGGAGTTACAGCATTGAGCATCAGCATATTTAGGCACCTAGAAAAATCACAGGAATAACACTGAGATCCACAAAGCTGAGTTAGGTATGGAGGGTCCCTACAGAATGATTGTTATTACACAATGAATGAGGAGAGATGGGTGTCCAAGCATATGATCCAAAAAAGCCAGCACACTTAATTTGAACTACCTAAGCTAGCCACTGAGAAATGCCAAGGAGAAGTTGTGTGCTAGGTCCCACTTCTCTCTGAGACAAACACCTGAGTTCAAGCTGCAGGGAGCCACCAACTCTACTTAGCAATCCATGAATGGGAACCTACTGCAGCTTAGGTGTCTAGGGCATTTCTTGAAGGAATGAGCTAAGTGCAAGTGTTGCTCCAGGCAAAATGGCTGGGGGAGGTGGTGCTGCTGCTGCTGCCCCCCTTGTCACTTTAGCTGTGGTTAGAGCACTCACCTGGGATGTGTGGGAGACAGCTTCCACTGTAGATAAATCATTGAATAGTCATTTTGCTAGAGACAGTGAGTCTCTAGGACACCTACCTGGGAGACTGGAAAACTGGAGACCCCACATCCAGTCATTCTTACAGAGTGGAACAGCTTCAACAGGTGAGATTTAGGGAGCCCACATCAGAGTATCCCATAGCTCAGTCATTACAACATTCTCTGGAAATGTGGAAGACCCCTATACAAATCCTTGCCCCCTCTCTGCCAGAGAGGGGGTATTGAACGTGGGACTCTCACCTCCCAGGTGAGTTCTCTAACTGCTGGGCTAAGAGTTATAAGTCAAGGGGTAGCAACAGCAGCAGCACTTCCTCCTCCTGCAGCATTGGGGGAATTTTGAATGGGACCCAATCTGTAGGTGGCTCAGAGGCTGCCTACTGGATTGGGCTTCTCACATAGGGCTGATGACCAAGCATGCATCTACCCCAGTTCATGATTCACTCCAGGGCTTAGGCAGAATATAGGTGTCTGGAAGCTTAGAGAGAGGCAGCAGCATGCACGCCCAGAAGGAAAAACTTAGGTGCCTATAGGGTTCAGCAGGATATTGGTGGAGCCAGAACTAGGACTTCAGTGCCTAAGTCTGGAGCTTAGGTGTCTAAGAACTTTTGTGGATTCCATACATTGTGCTTTTATGCAGCTGCTGCAGCATCATCCCCAAACTAGGGAGCTATAACCATAATGAAACTACTATAAGGTGGGTGAACAACTGGTTGGAAAACCATACTCAGTAGTTATCAATGGTTCACAGCCAAGCTGGAAGAACATATTGAGAGGGTTCCTGCAGGGATCTCTCCTGTGTCTGGTTCTATTCAAATTCTTCATACATTTTATGACATTATCCAAATAGAGTACACTTACAAAGTTTGTGGATGATACTAAGCTTGGAGGAGTTGCAAGCAGTTTGGAGGCAGGATTAGAATTCAAAATGATCTTGACAAACTGGAGCAATGGTCTGAAATAAACAAGATGAAATTCAATAAGGACAAATGTAAAGTACTCCACTTAGGAAGGAATCAATTGCACAAATACAAAATGGGAAATGACTGCCTAGGAAGTACTGCAGAAAAGGGTTTGGGGCTTACAGTGACTCATAAACTAAATATGAGTCATTGTAACACTATTGCAAAAAAATGGGCATCATTCTGGGATATATTAGCAAGAGTTTTGTAAGCAAAACATGAGAAGTAATTCTTCCGACCTACTCAGCACTGATAAAGCCTCAACTAGAGTACTGTGTCCAGTTCTGGGAAACACACTTTGGGAAAGATATGGACGAAATGGAGAAAATCTAGAGGAGAGCAACAAAAATGATTAAAGGTCTAGAAAACAAGACCTATGTGGAAAGATTGAAAAAAATTGAGAAGGCTGAGGGGGGACATAAGAGTTTTTAAGTACTTAAAAGGTTGTTATAAAAACAGGGATGATAAGGAGAAAAAATTATGCACTAAAGACAGGACAAGAAGTAAAAGGCTTAAATTGCACCCCGGGAGGTTTAGGTTAGTCATTAGAAAAAACTTCCTATCCATAAGGGTAGTTCAGCACTGGAACAAATTACCTAGGGAAGTGTGGAATCTCTGTCACTAGAGATTTTAAAGAACAGGTTAGATAAACACCTGTTAGAGATGGTGTAGATAATATTTAGTTCTGCCTCGTTGCAGGGGATTGGACTAGATGACCTATCAAGGTCACTTCCAGTCCTACATTTCTATGATTCTATGATTTGATAAGAGTTTAGACTACGATGTGCAACCTGACTATAAGGGAATTAGGCAACAATTATCTGATAGACTCAGGGCTTGTCTCCACTATGGGGAGATCAGATCGATTTAGCAGGTCTCTAAATCGATGGCAGAGCACTCTGTGGTTGACCTGGTACTCCAGCTCTCCAAGAAGAGTAAGGGAAGTTGACCAGAGAGCATCTCCCGTCGACACAGCACGGTGTAGGCGCTGGGGTAAGTCGACCTTAACTAGGTCGACTCCAGCTATGTTATTCACGTAGCTGGAGTAGCGTAACTTAGGTCAACTTACCCCAGTAGTGAAGACAAGTCCTTAGACTGAACCAGATCATGCCTCTGGTTGCCTGAGATGCGTTTGTCCTGGTTGCAAGGCTAGCTGCTCCTCTGTCCCCTTTCTGGTTTCTATGTGCACGCCCTGAGGTGTCAGGCCTTGTGCTGCAGTACCCTGTGTTTCAACTGTTCTTACCCAATGGGTTTGATTGATTTTGGACACCTTCTGTTCCTCCTTTTGGAAGGCTGTGACTTAGTTCAGAGTGACAGAACAGCGTTCTCAAAACTAAAGTACTTTTGATTTTTCAGTAAGAACAAAGCATAGAGAAAAAGGATTTTAAAACAACAAATAGTCTTCACATATGTCTACCTTACCTAATGCATCACCAGCCCCGTGAGGGTAATATAGGTGCGGCCTAACTTCATCAGACATCCCAGTGGATGCTGCTCTCTGTCTGGTTCTCTGGACAACACCCCCTCCTTGAGAGAGTGTTCCATTTTAAACTGCTATAATACTTTTGATCTTCTGGTTCTCAGACTTTTTCATGTCCTGGCATTGTCTTTTAACAATCCTCATGTATTTGTAGGCTTATTTTGAATTATTTTTTTTACTTTCCTGATTTTTTCCCCAACAGATCACTAATAAACTAAATGAATATATTCATACAGTACACATCCCAATAACCAGGTCAGTATAAGAACGGCCATACTGGATCAGACCAATGGTCATCTAGCCCAGTATCCTGTCTTGGACCTCGCTTAATGAACTTATCTAATTATTTTTTGAACTCAGTTATACTTTTGGCCTTTTCAATATCGCACAGCAATGAGTTCCATGAGTTGACTGTGCATTGGGTGAAGTACTTCCATTGGTTTGTTTTAAACCTGCTACTTATTAATTTCACTGGGTGACCCCTAGTGTTTGTGTTATGTTTCTCTACATCATTCATGATTTTTAGACCTCTCAGTTGTCTCTTTTTCCAAGCTGATAAGTCCCAGTCTTTTTAATCTCTCCTCATATGGAAGCTGTTCCATACCTTTAATCATTTTTGTTGCCTTTCTCTGTTCCTTTTCTGATTCTAATATACCTTTTTTGAGATGGGACATACGCAGAGCCGAAAGTAAGCTGGTCCGGTCCGGCATACCGGCAAGAGCCAGTACGCTGTGCTGGACTGTACTTGCTTCCGTGACGGGGATTTAAAGGGCCCAGTGCTCTGGCTGCTGCGGGGAGCCCTGGGCTCTTTAATAATCCCCCCTCCCCCCTGCAGCTCTGGCAGCCAGGCTCGGGCAGGGATTCAAAGGGCCCAGAGCTCCTGCAGCTGTGGGGAACCCCGAGCCCTTTAAATCCCCCCCACAAGTCTGGCAGCAGTGCTGAGGCCGGGATTTAAAGGGCGCATGGCTCCTTGCAGCCATGGGAGCTCCGGCCCCTTTGAATCCTGGCCCCAGCCCAGCTGCCGGAGCTGTGGGGGGATTTAAAGGGCTTGGGGCTCCATGGCGGCCAGAGCCCCGGGCCCTTTAAGTCACTCTGGAACCCCAGGGGCTCCTAGCTACCTCTGCAGGGTGATTTAAAGACCCTAGGGCTCCTAGCCACAGTCTGTGCCCCAGGGCCTTTAAATCTTACAAGACCCCACCTCTTCTGGATGAGGCCACACACCCCCCTCAGGCAGGGCCGGCACTTCTATTAGGCGACCCTAGGCAGTCGCCTAGAGTGCTAGGATTCGGGAGGCGGCATTTTATGAGCTCCCCACAGGGCGCACGGGAGCTTCCGGTTCCACTCCCGTCGCACCACCGAAGAAGGACCTTCTGCCGACATGCCACGGAAAACAGCAGCAGGCAGTTGAGCAGCTCAGTGACTGCCACTGTCGCCTGCAGCATTTCGGTGGAGGGTCTTTCTTCAGCGGCCCATCCCCTCGTTATTTTATCTCCTAGTTAAGTCTTGTTTCCAACACCAAATTTTGTTCACTGATTTCTGATTTTATGGATTTCTTGTTTGAAAAGCATGATCTTAATGCAATCCTTCAGTTATGTTATTCAGTAGGATTTCTTGTTTGGCCTAATTCAGTCTTTGTCTCTCTTTATACCTTTCCCCATCAAAGTTTATTGTTCTAGGTTATGATGACATCACACTCACTTTTTGCAGTTGATTTCACAACTAAGGTAAATTTGTAGCCCAGTTATCACAACACTGGTGAGTGCCTTATGCATGAGGCTATAAAGTCATTCTCCATCACCCTCTTTGGCCCAGTGGCTATTCAAGTATTTGATATAAAGCGCAACAGCTTCAACAGGAGAGACTGAGAGACCTGCCCCAGACTATCCTATACCCCAGTGGTTAGGGAACTCTCAATTCTTTGCTCCCCAATCTCCCACATCCCAGTGAATACACTAACCTCTAGGCTAGTGGTTGTAAGGAAGGCACGAGCACCTCCAGGTCTAACACTACTTTCTCCTCCTTCGGCTGTTTTCTGAATGAAACCTAAGATCTACAAAACAAAATTTGGTCAAAACTATTCGGCAAATTCATTAATCGTTTCAGATTGATGGAAACTACATTTTTCAGCAAATGTGCTTTTCATACAAAATATTTTGCCCGCTATATAGATGGTAACTGTGTCACTTTAGACACTGTTGTGTTACAGCTGTGAGTAATTGTTGCCTTTTTATAGCTTGTTACTGTAATTGTTGCATGTACTATGAGGTGAGTGATAAAGGAGATTAGGAGAAGCACAGACAGAGGACGAGTAAAGATGAATGAAGAGGCAAAATAAGGAAGAGGAAAAAGAAATAGGGTTAACCTTTTTGTATCTTTTGCACTAGAAAATCAAATGCAGTATGAGTTATAATTATGAAACAAGTGCAGGAAATTAAAAAACAGGATTTGAAATGAGCAGTAAAAACAATAGAAAAATATGTAAGTGCTTGGAAAAAACCTGAAATCTAGGAATTTATGGATAGTGGACAGGGAAAGTATGTAAACACAAAAGAAGCAGAACAGAAATTTAGAGAGCAACAAGGGAGGGACTGAGGTGAAATGGTAGGGAGAAAATGAGAGCCAAAACATACACTCAAGTTAGACTAAAAATATTTATCTAACACTAATTAATAGGAAAGCAACTGTAAATCTCTTGAAATATGTAGAATGCCAAATGTTTGCTGTTGTACTTCATGCTGTTCATTTTAATGCTGTTATACTTCATGTTCTTCATGCTGGCAAGAGTATTATTTATTTCTAATCTCATGATTGGAAAACTTTCTGTTGCAGGTCACTTTTACTGTCATTGCTGAAGGATATAGCTCTTCAGGACTGCTGAACAAGAGAGGCCAGACATGGAACTGTTTCCCTCATCTGGTGTTCAGATAAAGTATAAAAAAGATCCAAACAGTTCTGGTTTATATCTGTAAAACCAAACTCTGACTAACAAGACTTTGCAAACTCCAAGCTATCCCAGTTCTCTCATCATACAGGGGAGTCTATACTGAAACCTGATCAAACATCCTGAATGTTCCATGGTGTGGATAAAAATAACCCATATCCCCACCATCCCTGATAGAGGTTAGTTTGGCAAAGGCAAAATCTGAATAGGTTTTTCAATACTAATATAGAATAAAGCTTCCTTGGGTCATCTCTGATAAGTGTTTAGGATGCGTGCTTGGGTCTGGGATGTAAGGGCTTTTGGTCATCATGCTTCGTATATCAGATATGTCCTCTGTTGATCGCTGTATGTATTTGTTGACCATAGACCACTGTCTTTTGCAAAGTGTATCTGAGGTAACACAGAAAAATAACTGGGAAGAATCTACTGTAGAATTAGGTCATGGCACCAAATTCACTGCTGATGCAACTCCATTAAAGTCAATGAAGTCATGTCAGCTGAAAATTTGGCCCATGAATGTCTTTCTGGTGTTCAAGAACCTGGACTTTACAAGAGAGACTTCTAAATTGCTGACATGAGTAGAGAATCCTTAAGGATTTGATTCAAAGCCCACTAAAGTCAATGTGACTCGATTAACTTCATTCAGCTGTGCATCTGAGAGACCACATACATTTAATTTAGGAATGAAACAAAAATAATGATATATGGCACGCTAATGAGCAATTGTTCCCTCTCTTCCTTCCACTGTGGCTAGGACAGGTTGCTTTGGAAGTTACTTTGTTTCTTGTGTTAAAGATGTAAAAAAATTGCACTCAAATGGCCAGAATATAATGTGTTTCCATCTATTTGGCCCCTGCCATTTGGAAAAGGTGCAGAGAAGGGAAGCAAAAATTATTAGGGATATGGAACAGTTTCCATATGAGGAGAAATTAAAAAGACTGGGTCTTTTCAGCTTGGAAATAAAGATGACTAAGGTGGGATATGACTGAGGTCTATAAGAGCATGACTGGTGTGGAGAAATTGAATAAGGAAGTGTTAATTACCCCTTCACATAACACAGGGAATGAAATTAATAGGCAGCAGGTTTAAAACAAACTAAAGAAGGTACTTTTTCACACAACACACAGTCAACCTGTGGAACTCATTGCCTGGGGATGTTGTGAAGGCCAAAGCTATAACAGGATTTAAAAAAGAACTAGATAAGCTCATGGAGGATTAATCCATCAATGGCTATTAGATAAGATGCAGCCCCATGCTTTGAGTGTCCCTAGTATCTCTTTTCCAGGAGCTGGGAATGAGTGACAGGGGATGGATCACTTGATGATTACCTGTTCTGTTCATTCCCTCTGAGGCAACTGGCATTGGCCACTGATAGGAGACAGGATGCTGGGCTAGATGGCTCATATGGCCATTCTTAGTAATGGCTTGTTTCAATATCTTTATGTTGCTAGCAGTACACTGTATTTATTTTACGGGGAGATATATACAATAGAGTTTCTTACAAAAGGACTTGCACATTAAGCCAGAAATAAGTCTTTGGGAGTTAAAGGATTCAGTGCTTAGATCTTTGAACCCTGCCATGTTCAGACTTTATATCAACAGGTTCATTCTGCAAGTATTAAGCCTGACATTTTAAACCCTGTGAGAGGGAGGGAATGGGTTAGGGTTTCAGTGCTAAGGTTTTTCTGATATATTTTTAGATACTTTTATGATAGCAGTGTTGGCATGCTACTCAGTGTGCGTTGTTTGACTGGATGTTTATTCCTCATGGCTATAAATGAAGGATACCACCTAAAATAACCCATAAACTTTTGCTGCATGGTAGGAGACATTTGATCTTTTTATATCAGTAAAGATGGTCTACAATCATTACTACTGTATTTCAGGATAGTCTTACTTTGACAGTTTCATTCAGAATATTAGTACATGAATGAGCTGAGCAGCACAAGGGTTTTATGGCTTAATTTATGGGTCAAGCATGAACATTTACAAATTACACAGAAAGAGGATATTAAATTTTTTTAAACAATTTTAATACAGATTTCACCACGTTTTTAAAAAAATACGTAAACTCTAAATATTTTGTAAAACTGGGTGTAGTGATTTGTGCATAAATTGGTTGAGAAACTCCAAGTAAACTGAAAATTATTCACTAATTTGCAGTAGGCCAGATCCTCAGCTGTTGTCAATTGACTTCAGTGGCACTGTGCCAGTGGAGCTCAGGCAATTTACACCTGCTGAGAATTTATTTTCAGTGTTCTCAGGGATCCTAGTGCAAAATGGCACTTTCTGAAATTGAGCAGACATGGGACCTGCAAAAGTATTTTCACACACAAACCTATTTGCAGTTTTTAATATCATGGGCTAATATTAATAACTCTGTTATCAACGATGTTATTTAAAAGCTGCAAAATATGCATGGAAGATCAAAGCCAGATTACAGGTAGCCATGCTTTTTTTTTTTTAATGAACTGGAATTTTAAAATGATTATTTAGAGCATAAACAAATACTGGTGAAAAAGAGGGCAATTTTTCCTCTGTTTTTCAAGCAAAACTGAGATCTAAATCTTACCTTTGCACATTGGCCAGATGTTAACACTCATGGCAGGACTAAGTATTAGCTAGACCATTCCTGACAGGTGTTTGTCCAACCTGCTCTTAAAAATCTCCAGTGATGGTGATTCCACAACTGGCAATTTAGTCCAGTACTTAACTACCCTGACAGGAAGTTTTTCCTAATGTCCAACCTAAACCTCCCTTGCCGCAATTTAAGCCCATTGCTTCTTGTCCTATCCTCAGAGGTTAAGGAGAACAATTTTTCTCCCTCCTCCTTGTAATAAACTTTTATGTACTTTAAAACTGTTATCATGTCCCCTCTCAGTCTTCTCTTTTCCAGACTAAACAAACCCAGGTTTTTTCAATCTTCCCTCATAGGTTCATGTTTTCTAGACCTTTAATCATTTTTGTTGTTCTTCTCTGGACTTTCTCTAATTTGTCCACATCCTTCCTGAAATATGGGCACCCAGAACTGGAGACACAATACTTCAGCTGCGGCCTAATCAGTGCACAGTAGAGCGGAAGAATTACTTCTCCTGTCTTGCTTACAGCACTCCTGCTAATATATCCAGAATGATGTTAGCTTTTTTTTGCAACAGAGTTAACACTGTTGACTCACATTTAGCTTGTGGTCCACTATGACCCCCAGACCCCTTTCCGCGACTCTTCTTCCTAGGCAGTCATTTCCCATTTTGTATGTGTACAACTGATTGTTCCTTCCTAAATAGAGTACTTTGCATTTGTCTTTATTGAATTTCATCCTATTTATTTTAGACCACTTCTCCAGTTTGTCCAAATCATTTTGAATTTTAATCCTATCCTCCAAAGCACTTGCAACCCCTCCCAGCTTGGTATTGTCAGCAAACTTTATAAGTGAACTCTCTGTCATTATCTAAATCATCAATGAATATATTGAACAGAAATGGACCCAGAACTGATCCCTGCAGGACCCGCCTCGTTATGCCCTTCCAGCATGATTGTGAACCACTGATAACTACTTTCTGGGAATGTTTTTCCAACCAGTTTTGCACCCACCTTATAATAGCTCCATATAGGTTGCATTTCCCTAGTTTGTTTATGAGAAGATCATGCGAGACTGTATCAAAAGCTTTACTAAAGTGAAGAAATACTATGTCTACTGCTTCCCCCCATCCACAAGACTTGTTACCCTGCCAAAGAAAGCTGTCAGATTGGTTTGACATGATTTGTTCTCGAGAAATCCATGCTGACTGTTACTTATCACCTTATCGTCTAGATTTTTGAAAATTGATTGTTTTATTGTTTACTCCATTATCTTTCTGGGTACAGAAGTTAAGCTGACTGGTCTGTAATCCCCAGGTTGTCTTTATTTCCCTTTTTATAGATGGGCACTATATTTGCTCTTTTCCAGTCTTCTGGAATCTCTGCTGTCCTCCATGACTTTTCAAAGATAAAATTGCTAATGGCTCAGATATCTCCTCAGTCAGCTGCTTGAGTATTCTAGGATGCATTTCATCAGGCCCTGGTGACTTGAAGACATCTACCTTATCTGAAAAAACAGGAGTACTTGTGGCACCTTAGAGACTAACAAATTTATTTGAGCATAATCTTTCGTGGGCTACAGCCCACTTCATCCGAAGTACTCCTGTTCTTTTTGCGGATACAGACTAACATGGCTGCTACTCTGAAATCTAACTTATCTAAGTAATTTTGAACTTGTTCTTTTCTATTTTAGCATTTGATCCTGCTTCATTTTCACTGATATTCACTATATTAGAGGTCCAATCACCACCAACCTTCTTGGTGAAAACCGAAGCAAAGAAATCATTAGGCACCTCTGCCATTTCCACTTTTTCTGTTATTTCCCACCCCCTCCTTGAGTACTGGGCCTACCCTGTCCTTGGTTTTCCTCTTGCTGCTAATGTATTTGCAGAATGTTTTCTTGTTACCCTATATGTCTCTAGCTAGTTTGATCTCGTTTTGCACCTTGGCATTTCTAATTTTCGTTCTACATAGTTGTGTTATTTATTTATATTCATTCTTTGTAATTTGACCTAGTTTCCACTTTTTGTAGGACTCTTTTTTGATTTTTAGATAATTGAAGATCTCCTGGTGAAGCCAGGGTGGTCTCTTGCCATACTTCCTATCTTTCATACACAGTGGGGTAGTTTGCTCTTGTGCCCTTAATAATGTCTCTGAAAAATGGCCAACTGTCTTCAATTGTTTTTCCCCTTAGACTTGCTTCCTATGGAATCTTACCTACCAACTCCCTGAGTTTGCTAATGTCTGCCTTCTTGCAATTAATTGTCTTTATTTTTCTGTTCTCCCTCCTACCATTCCTTAGAATCACGAACTCCGCCATTTCGTGATCACTTTCACCCAAGCTGCCTTCTGCTTTCAAATTCTCAACCAGCTCCTCCCTATTTGTCAAAATCAAACCTAGAACAGCCTCTCCTTGGTAGCTTTCTCCACCTTTTCTTTCACCTTGTTTCTTAGTGATAGTTAAGTTCATTAATATGTATTATTTGCCTCCACAATCTATTTTTGTATTGTGGCAAATTGCTGGTATTGTTCTCTGAGTCTCGCACTTTCTCTTCTCTGGGGTAGGTTCAGGGCGATATTGCTTGCCTCTGAACCAGTTCTTAATCACTCCCCTAGTGTCCTTGGAGGAGGGGAGTGGAGAGGGAGGGACCTGGGCCCGCCCTCTACTCCAGGTCCCAACCCAGGGGCCCTGGGGTTGTGGTGAACCACTTGACTAGCGGTTTCTTCCCCTGGGTTACTTCCCTCTCATACCCGTCAGCTTGTGAAGGGCTTCTCGCCTCTCTTCTATACAAGCCTGGTGCCCCTTACCTAGGGTTTCTGTTGGGCTTCCCAATCCACCGCAGCACTCCTCCAAACCTTCTATTTCTCTCTGGACAAACTCTTCTCTTCTGCAATCTGCACTCTGCTCCAATCCAACCTTTCTCCTTCAACTACCACCCCCTGTCTGACTGAAGCAGGGGTTTATATCCCATGACTGGAGTCAGGTGCTCTAACTGGAGTCAGGTGCTCTAATTGGAGTCAGGTGCTCTAATTGGCCACAGCTGTTCTAGTTAATCTAAAGCAAACCTTCCTCCCTTGGCAGGGAATAAGGCCCCCTGCTAACACTCTTATGCTGCCCTCTGGCCATGCTGTATCACAGTATAGAAAAATAAAACTGCACACACATATATTGAAAACATTTCATTTTATTGGCCCATTCCACAGAGCAGAAGGAGCCACCAGCTTGTTTCTTGATAAATATATTAAGTTTTAGGATGAAAACATGGGCAAGTGGGAGTGATTTAACTTTTGTTTCCTGTTGTAGGTTTCGGCAAGGCTGGTTTTGAAACATGTTGGTACAGATGATTTTGATAAAAAGTTTCCATTTTTGTGTGATTTGACTCAGCATGTTTTGGGATGACTTGCTGGATGGCTCTCTCCCCAATCCAGGGAGGCATTTAGGCACAAGTTCAACTTTAAAAATGGGAGTAGCTCCAATAAAAGTAACATTCAAGTTCACTTCAGTGTGACTATAGCTACTTTGCTGGATCAGGGCTTTGGATAGTATCTCCAGATCATGTCACCTGCTCTGATCCCTACATGCTGCTCTGGTAGAGTGCAGGGGGTATAAAGAAGGAGCTCTGGAGTGAATCCCTCTGGCACGGGAACTGATATGAGTTACCCTACACTATCTATGGTGTGAGCAGCAGTCCAGAATCTCCTTAGTGCTGTACCTTTTTTCCTGCCTCCAGCCCACATCTGGCTCATCCTGCAAAAGTTGTCTTATTTCTGGGAGAAGGGTGGGGCTTAGCACACACCTCTTAGCTTGGCACCTCCCATTGTGCTGGCTTTGGTGAATCCCTTTCACCTATGTCTTCCCATTCATTGTATAGGGAGTCTATGCACTGAATTCAGGCTTTGTGAATTCCACTGATTTTCCAGGTGCCTATAAATTAGTGACACTTAGCATTGTGATGCCTATGCCCAAGTTTCTTTATAACTTAGCCCAGGGGTCGGCAACCTTTCATAAGTGGTGTGCCGAGTCTTCATTTATTCACTCTGATTTAAGGTTTTGCGTGCCAGTAATACAATTTAACATTTTTAGAAGGTCTCTTTCTATAAGTCTATAATCTATAACTAAACTATTGTTGTATGTAAAGTAAATAAGAGTTTTAAAATGTTTAAGAAGCTTCATTTAAAATTCAATTAAAATGCAGAGCCCCCCGGACTGGTGGCCAGGACCCAGGCAGTGTGAGTGCCACTGAAAATCAGCTTGCATGCCGCCTTCGGCATGCGTGCCATAGGTTGCCTACCCATGCTCTAGCCCATGATGCTAATTTATTGAATTCTGCAAAAGAGGGAGAGAAGCTTAGCCTAAATCTAAGGGAGGGTGACTTTTATCTGTAGCACCCTTCCACCCCCCAAAATTCAATCATCAGCAAGAAGACAATGATAGGGTGTGGATAATGAATGACCAAGCCAGTTCCAGAAGGGAAAGACATTTTTCTGTGAAATTGTTACAGATTTTGCTCTCCAGCAATCCTGGGTGGAATAATGACATGGAAAAAAGCTGAAAATGGGAAATTGAGGAGATATGCATTCCAGCTGCTTCTGGAGTCTACACAGGCTGCACCTTGACAACTCAGTCACAAATTATAAAGGCTGCTGAAAGTAAATGCTATCAAGGAAGAAGAGGATTCCAGGGATGCTCTGGGATAGCTTTGGGATGGCTATTATGTGGGTGAATTGGAGAAGAGAAACTCACAAGAAACACCCTTGCACAGTCCATATAAAAGTCTATCACAAGTGCTAACTGGTTTTCAGGAAGCAGATGGTCTGCTCTCTCTGTGTACCCCTCCAGAGGCAGCAACTGTGGCCACTCTAGTGAAGACAAGTCACCAGCGTCAGCTGTTTTTTTTTTACCACTGTGTCTTTCTGTCCTTTCCTGGCATTTTGTGCACATTAGAGTTCCCACCATTGCTACCATTAGAAGAGCTACTCTGTTTGTAGTGCAGTCATGGGAAATTTTGAGAAATACTTGAATGTGGATAGCTCTATAGAATAATTTCCAAATGAAAATCATTGTCTGGAATTCTCCAGAAACAATTTTATCAAACAAATTTTAATGCAGTTCCTGACTTTGTTTTTTATTGCTCATGGGTAAGAGCTGTAGGTAAGAAAGCCAGAACTGGAATCATAGTAATTTTAAAGAGGATTAATTAATCTAATATAATAACACATCATTACTGAAAAATGGTTCACATTAAAAAAAATCATACAACTTATTCAAGCAATGCAAAGCTTTTTGATTTATTTGGTTAGCTGCCTATGTGCTTATTCTTGAGGAATTAGTTTAAGACAGGTGACACTGATTCATAAATCTTGCTGTGCTTCTGGACTCATGTTTATTACTGGCATCTTATTGCAAATGGAGATTTTGGGTATGTGGGTATGTATGTGTATCTGTGTATGCATATAATTTCTGGATGCTATGGTAAAGAAATCCAACATCAAGTTACAGGGCACCTGACTCTGCATGTCACCCAGAAAGTGTAAAAATAATTCACTGTGTAAAAATAAGTGCACGCACAGTTGTTTAATGCAACATTTAAAATCCAGGAGAAGGACTAGATGTCAGTGTTCTAACCTTAGTAGAGAAAGGTACAATTTTCTTCTCATCAGACGCTGTTTGGTGATTGAAGGACTGGGATACAGTGGAACTTAGGAATTTGGGCACTGTGTTAAGGCCCATGTGGTGCTGAGCAACTTTAATTCCCACTGATTTCAAGCCTGAAATGCAATGTGATTTGAATATGCTGCCTACACTTCCCCTCTAAATCAGGTGGGGTTTTTTTTTTTAACTATATGGCTGCTTTCCTCAGTTGTGGCTTTTTGGGCATCTACTAAGGTTTTCTTAGATGGTTCTCAATTATCATTCACATTTTTCTGATGAAATTCTTCCTCCTAACTGATTTGTCCCATAATTCTTTTCACCTTTGTGAAACTGGTCCTATTGAGGCACCAAGTGTATATTACTGGTCTGGACTTTATTCTGCTTGCACATTATAAATGTGATCAAGTCATGATCATTTGTACTTAAGCTACCATTAAGTTTTAGTTCTGTGATCAGTTCCTCTTTATCTGGGAAGGCTTCCCTTACTTGTTTCCATTAAATCAAATGTAGGCTTTGATGCCCTCTGAATATGATAAGTATTTGTTTATTAATCTATAAAAAACGTCTGAGTTTTCTTACTGACCATTTTTCCCATCTGTGGTGGGAGAAATCAGTCTGCTCCTTGGATTTAGTTATTCAGCATATCAGATTTTGCTGGGGTATATTTGATTATTCACCACTGACAAACACTAAAGAAAGATGCAATACTCTGGCTGTGGCTAAACTACAAATTTATGTCTTCTGTATCCCATAATTTTTGCACCTTTTTTCATAATTTCACAGGGCCGCACAGTCCTCCTCACTGTCTGCCATCTCTGACAGAAGCATGGAGCTTGCACAGCTCTGCACTATTTTTCTGAGCATTGTGAGTACACGATGCATGATCCTGGAGTATTTGCAGAGCCATGAGGAACGTGAGGATTCATTGAAGGACAGATTGTTGTGGGACATAGCAAGAACCAATTCAAGGTTGTTGGTAGCATTCATGGAGCAGCTGCAGATGGTGGAGCACTGCTTCAGGGCCCAAGATATAAGCACTGACTCGTGGGATCACATGTTAATGCAGATTTGGGCTGATGAGTTGTGGCTGCAGAACTTTTGAGTGTGCAAGGCCATATTCCTGGATCTGTGTGCCGAGCTCCCTCCAGCCCTCCAGCATAAAGACACCAGTATGAGAATTGCACTGACAGTGGAGAAACAAGTGGTGATCACACTGTGGAAACTTGCAGTGCCAGATTGCTACTGGTCAGTTGGGAATCAATTTGGAGTGTGGAAATCCACTGTGGGGGCTGTTGTCATGCAAATGTGCAGGGTCATTAATCTCCTGCAGGACTGTGACTCTTGGCAATGTGCAGGAATAGTGGATGGATTTGCAGCAATGAGGTTTCAGAACTATGGGGGAGTGATATTGCACACACATTCCTATTTTGGCACCAGACCACCTTGCCACAGAGTACATTGACAGAAAGAGCTACTTTTCTATGATTATGCAAGTGCTGGTGGATCACCAGGGATATTTCACCACATCAATGTGGGCTGGAAAGGTGCATGACACCTGCATCTTTGAGAACACAGAACTGTTCAGAAAGCTGCCAGCAGGGACTTTCTTTCCTGATTGGTGGATTACCACTGAGAATATTGAAATGCTAATAATGATCCTGGGTGACTCAGCCTACTTCTTGCTCCCCGACTCATAAAGCGGTACACTGACCACCTCAACAGCACCAAGGAATGATTCAGCTATTGGCTCAGCAAGTGCAGAGTCACAGTTGACTGTGCCTCTGGTGGTTGGAGAGACGCTGGCATTGTTTACTCACAAGATTGGACATCAGTGAAGAAAAATATCTCAATGGTTATAGCTGCCTACTGTGTCCTGCATAATATATGTGGAGCAAAGGGGGAAAAGTTTCTGCTGGGGTGTAGGGTGGAGGTGGAGCGACTGTCTGCTGAGTTTGAACAGTCAGATATAAGGGGTATTCGAAGAGATCAATACAGAGCTATGAGGCTCAGGGAGGCCTAGAAAGACCATTTTAATAGTGAACCAGAGTAGTGTGTGGTGTTGTAGTGTGCTCTACCTGGCCAAGCTCTTCTGTGGCCTGGCTTGAACTGTGTGGTGATTGCTGTACATGTAGGAATATAACATTGTTATGCACCTTTTCATTTTGTTTGTGAATGATCCTACGAATTGTGTGACGCTGCGCAGTAACAAGCAATTGGTTACTTTCAGAACTGTTGAGCATATGTTGTAAACTAATAAAGATGAATTATGTTCCAAATAACTTAATTTTATTCTGCAACAAAATCAGTGCAAAAAAACCCCTGGGCAAATTAAAAAATGTATTTTTAAAACTTAATAAATTAAGAGAACAGAATTTATTGAGGGGAAAGAACATGCATGTTCATTTCATCTGCACCTACACCGACCATGGCTTTCACAGGTCAGTGTATATGAAGCTGTGATTGTCTTTCGTGTCCCCTGGGGTTGAATCGTTATAGTGGTGCAGTGACCCTGATACCATGGGGAATGTTGAGATGGGTATAAAGAGGGCCTTATATTGAATTCTCAGTGGATTGCAGACAGAGGCGAGTATGGGATTATTGAATCTGCAGGTCCACAGGAGTCTGCAGCATGTGTTTGTTGCCTGAGAAACCCCTTTATATTGTGGTGCATCTCCCTTTTCTTTTCCTGCACCTTGCTCCTCTCCACTCTATCTTTCTCCAGGCTCGCTGCAGTGTTCATCCTCCAGGCCCTGTGCTCACTGTCCGAAGCAGCACTAGCTTGTAGGATCTTGCTGAAGATGTCATCTCGAGTCCTCTTCTTTCTCCTCATCTGGCTTATGCATTCCATGGGTGTCGAGAGGGAGACCTTGAAGGCCACAGTGACAGCAGCTGCAGATAAAACACACAGAGGAATCATTGTCAGTGTATTCACTATAGAAAGTGAAACTTAAAATGCTGAAATCACTCCTCAGCATTTAAGCACTACTACTTTTAACCACTACATTCTCATTTCTGCTTGGGATTGCTTGTGCATGGCACCTGTCACAGCACCAGCCATGGCGAATATGGATCTCATCTATCACCACTTCCTCCTTACTGTTCATGGCCAGGGCCTATGGCTTGGGCACCTTGGAGCTAGCCACAGTGCTGTGGGGGGGCAGGGAATGAACTCTGTAAAAGTGGCAGGTCTGTGGTTTGACACCAGATTGATTGTTAGCCTCCCTGGCCCTCTGGTATGCCTGCCGTAGCTCCTTGGCTTTCACGCAGCATTGCTGTTGGTCACTGTCATACCCCTTCTCCTGCATCCCCCCAGCAATCTGCTTGTAGAAGTTGACATTTCTACATGTGGATCAGAGCTCTGCCTGAGCAGCCTCTTCTCCCCACAAGCCCTGGAGATCTAATGTCTTCTGTCGATTCCAGGCAGGAGCACATCTGGAGCGTGCAGCTGGCACGGTCAGTTTGGCAGTTGCAATCATCAATGGAAAGCTACTAGGTGTGCTCATTAAACAGGGCAATCAGGAAAAAGAATTTCAAAAATTGGCAGGGCTTTAAAGGGGAGTAGGGGGCTTCTGGTCTCTGTGACCCCTGGGCAGTGAACTCACCATGATGACCAGTGCAGTCAGTGTGGGGCATTATGGGACAGCTGCTGGAGGACAGGTAGGATCAATATAACTAATGCTACATCCACATTCACACTGTTTTGACCGAAGTACATCAACCATGACTCTACACTGCTTGGGGATGTGGTGGTGTTAAGTCGGCATAACAAGGCACTTTTGTCAGCAGGAACCGATTTAAGTGTAGACACATACAAAATGAGGTCAATACAAGTTGCCATGCTTTGACCTAATTGTGTAGTGTAGACCAAGCTTGACTGCCTCATGGTGCCTAAAACAAAGCTTGTAGCTTAATTCCATCCTCTAACACCAATTAATTAATGTCCTAATTCAAGAGAGCAGACACTAGCTCCATTCATTTAAGAAAATTACCTCTCAGTTGTTGAGTCAACTTAGACCAGGCTTGGGGCCATGCCAAGATAAGGGCAGTTTACTGTTTGCTGAAATAGTTTCTGATTCTTCCCTCAAGAACAGCATGTGAACCTGCTTTGTGTTTGACTGGAAGTTCCTCAGAATTGAGCATATGTCGTTTGGCAGTGTTTAGTGGTAACATGTAAGTACTAGTAATTCACTCCATCTTTCAGCTATGTCTCAGTAAAATAAAGGCTTCTTGGTTATCAGGTATGGGCCTGCTAGTCAGGGGCTGTATTTGTGTGTTTCTTGGGAATAAATGAGAGAGAGATGCAAATAAAGCATAAAAAGTAACTAGCATCACTCTGCCTGAAGTCCTAGTCTTCAATTATTATTATAAAAGGAACAGGACAAAAATAAAAGAATCTTGGAACAATAGTGCTGCTGCACTTTCATGGTCATAATTCCCTTTTTAGCTGAAATTTCATTTTCTAGCACTGTGTAATCAATTGTTTTATCTTTGGTTATTTGAAAGAATCTTTGACCAGGTGGCTGGTAAAAGAGACACCAGACTGCATATGCATTGAAATGTTTCTCTCAACTAAAGAACAACTTTCCATAACTGGAAAGTTCCTGTACTCTAAACCCCCGAAGGGGGATTTTCCTTTATGTTATTAGATTCACAGACCTGTTGATTTTAAGGCCAGAAGGACCCCTGTAATTATCTAATCTGACCTCCTGACTAGCAAAGACCATCGAATTTCACACACTAATTCCTGCAAAGCCCCCCAAAACTTTTAATTGAGCTAGAGAAATGGCAACTCTTGATTTAGAGATTTCAAATGATGGAGAATCTACCACATCCCTTGGGAAGTTGTTCCAATGGTTACTTAATCTTACTGTTAAAAGTTTGTGGCTGGACTTCTATGCTACTGGAGGCTGAGCTGGCTGTTGCCAGACCTGCCACTGGAACAGAGGTTGTAGGTACTGTGACAAAAGTTCCTCCTCTACCTTGGTGGGTCCTCCACTTACTTGGCAGAATTGCTCACCTCCGTGATCTTCCCCACAGTCTGGGTCAACTTCTCCTGTGTCTGATCAGGAGCTGGGAGGCTTGCGGGGAACCCAGGCCTGCCCTCTACTCCTGGTTCCAGCCCAGGGCCCTGTGGGTCGCAGCTGTCTATACTGCCTCCTGTAACAGCTGCATGACAGCTACACCTCCCTGGGCTACTTCCCCATGGCCTCCTCCAAACACCTTCTTTATCCTCACCACAGGACCTTCCTCCTGGTGTCTGATAATGCTTGTACTCCTTAGTCCTCCAGCAGCACACCCTCTCACTCTCAGCTCCTTGTCCTCTTACTCCCAGCTCCTCACACACCACTTCCTCTCTCTGGCTCCCCTTGCTGACTGGAGTGAGCTCTTTTTAACCCAGGTGCCTGATCAGCTTGCTTGATTGGCTGCAGGTGATCTAATCAGCCTGTCTGCCTTAATGGTTCAGCGGGTCCTGATTACTCTAATGCAGCCCCTGCTCTGGTCACTCAGGAACAGAAGTCTGCTTTCTCCTGGGGGCCAGTAGGTAGCTCTCCCTTCGACAGCTCGCTGCAGAGGAAGGAGGGAGTAGGCTGCTGCTGTGCTGCTCTGCTGTTCCTGCTGGGCACTGGGCCCTCTCTGCTGTTGCTGCTGCTACTGCTGTGCTGTTCCTGCTTCTGCGCTCCTTGGCTGGGCTAGACACCACCACCCACCCTCTCTCTGCTATCTGCTTACTGGCCTGCTAGTAGATTCTCCCCCCCCACTCCCCTCGTTCCTGCCTGTTCACTCCACCTGAACGCTCTTGCAGGGGTAGGGGGCAGGGGCTGTGGCCTGCTTCCACAGAGAGAGGGCGGGAGTGAGGGACCCCTGGCTCGTTGCGAGGACACCTTCTGAGCGGGCCGTCCCTTCTGCACACAAACTGGACGACCAGAACCACCACCACCTTGGAGCCCTGCTGGGCGACCTACTGTGGCAGTTGCTGCGAGCTGCTGGAGCAGCGGAGAGGAGGAGAAGGAGAAGGGGACGCGCCTGCTACTGCAGACCGTGAGACCACTGTGGAGGGGGCATTCCTGGACTGAGTCTTTTTCAACTGTGCTCTTGTGGTGGGGGTTTGGACTGTGTCTGTTGGGACACCGGGGGTGTGGCGTGGAGCCTGCCCCGGTCCATCTGTGTTCCTTTCGCCCCCACCACCATCGTTGCCCCCTCCACCACCCCTGCTGGCTGTTTTCCTTCTGCTTTGGACTCCTGCCTCTGGGACTGAGCTGCTCGCCTGACCCACCACGCCCACTTCCATCGTTTGGGCCTGCAGCAGCAGCAGCAGCCTACCATTGACTTTTGCGCAAGTGCCTGTGGGCGCACCCCCCCCCCCCCTGGACTGGCCCCTTTCCTTTTTTGTTTGTCCGCCCCACCTATTTCTCTCTGTGGCCCTGCTAGTTCTGCCCCAGCCCTGCAGCTATCCCCGTGGTCCCTCTGCCCCATTCCCAGCTCGCCCTTTCCCCCCCCACCCTGTGCTCCCCCAGCCCTGATTGGTCCCTCCCTCGTGCGCCCACGCCCCCCCATGCGCTTGTGCCCTTCCCCCATTTGGTTTCCCCTTGTTCACTGCACCCCCCCCTGCCGTTGTCCATTGTCCCCCTGATCCCCTAGTGCAACTGGAGGAGCCGGAACTCCCCTCTGCGTCGGTGCCCTGTCACCCTTCCCACCCCTAGGTCCTTGGTTGCTCCCACGCCCCTTTAGCCTTCCCTTTCTGGCGCCCTCCTCCCCTGCCTGCAGCCTAGCGGGAGGGGTGGTCGCCTCCTCTCCTTCCCCTCCCCTCGCTGTTTGTCCCCCTCCCCGCTCTCGTTATGGCGGGGACGCGGCGGGGGAGACCCCTCGCGATGCTCCCACTGCCCCTCCTCCACCTGCCCCCGTGTCCACTGCCCTAGCCTCCACCTCGACCGCCTTGCCGATCCACCTACCACCGCCCCTGCTGGGGCACTGGCAGCGGCGAGTACTGGGGAGACCTCCGCTGCTGCCACGTCCCTCCCCCCTTCCGATTCGGGGGGAGCCCCCCCAGCCGGTGGGAAGGGTCGGGGTGGGAAGAAGGGTAAGGCCCCGCTAAAAGGCCAGGCCCTCCATGGCGGAAACTGCCCCCACTGCCGCAGCCCCACTCCCGGCTGCGGCATCCCTCCCCGCTATTCCCTCCACCAGCTCTGCGGGTGTCCCTCCCCCGGCCCCCAGGGCGTATACCCAGGTGGCGGCGGCCCCCCCGCCTGCCGCTGCTCCTCCCCCCCAACCGCCGCTTCCGCTACCATCTACAGTGGCCGGGACTCCTTTTCCACCTTGACCAGGAAGCACGGCGTCCGTTGCCTCCTGGTGTCCGCCTTGCCCCACGTGGAGACCTACGTGCGGGCGTTGGCGAGGGTGATGGGGCCCACGGCCATCGTGGCAGCCTCCAAAATGTACGGGAAGGTGGTCTTCTTCCTGGCATCAGAGGCCGCCGCACAGGAGGCGGTAGAGACGGGCCTGGCGGTCGGGGACGTGTTCGTCCCCCTGGAGCCGTTGGAAGACCTGGGGTCTGCTTAATCCTGACCTCCGTCCCTCCCTTCCTGCCCAATGCCGCCCTCCGTCATGTCCTCTTGTTCCGCCGGCAAGTGCAGCTTCAACTGCCGCCGGCGGCGCGTGGTGGGGAGGTGCTCAAGGGGTCCTTTCTGGTCCCCTACCAGGGAGCCCACTGCCGGGTGCATTATTCAACGGGGGAGGCCCGGTGCTACCTCTGCTGGGCGATGGGGCATGTCCAGAGGGACTGCCCCTTGGCCCAGCACGGAGTAGCGTCCGGGACCCCCGAGCCCCAGCAAGGCACCGGCCCTGTCATCACCGGTACCCCTGGCTGCCCGGCACCCGAAGCTGCCCCTCCTCCTCCTTCTTGGTCCACCACTGTGGAGGAGGGTGCGGCGGAGATACTGCGGGACATGAGAGAGGGCTCGTCCCAGGTGGAATCCTCCCTCGTTTCTGCTCTCCCACCACTGCCTCCATGAGTCCCTGAGCCATTGCCCTTGCTCCCTGACCCGACCCCTGTTAGCCAGCCCCGGATGATGCTATGGAGGGCTGGTCCTTAGTGCAGGAGAAGCGGGGAAAGCGGAAGGCTCGAGCCTCCTTACATCCTTCGGATTCAGAGGCCCCCCCCGGAAGAGCAGGAAGGGGGCACCGATGCCAAACCTTCTGCCTTGGCCCCTGATGACTCCCGTTCTGTGGTGCTGGCTGGGGACATCGTGGCAGCACCAGAAGTTAACGCTGCCCCGCCTCCAGGGTCCCTCCCCGTGGAAACCCCCGAGGGAGTCTCTCTCTCCCCCTTCCCACTCGAAGCCTCTGCGAGCGCCGACGTGGCTATCGCCTCGGGTGCTGGTGGGGAGGGCCCTGGGGTGGTGAATGGTGATCTCCCTTCCATCTACGAGGAGATTGAGGCCCTGGGTCTGACCCCGGTCATGCAGGGAGAGGACGATCCTCTGCTAGCGGGCCTCGATCTGGACGACCTCACCATGGTCCCCCTGTCCCCGAGTTCCCTTCCCCTAACCGCTGCTTCTGCTCCACCTCTGAGGATCCCCTGGATTCTTTCATCAACCCGGCTGTGGGTGGCACCCTGTTGACAACCGCCGAGCCCATTGGGGCAATGGCCAGTGCCTCGCTGCCGAGACCCGGTTCCCAGGGGGTGTCCCTCTTGGGTGTGGAGGACCCACCCTCCTTCCTAGGCGGAGACCCCATTGATGAACATCTATCTTTGGATGCTGAGGCTGCCGCACGTGCCACGGTGGCTGAGCCCGGCATCGTTAGGGATCCCCTTCCTACTTCCCAGATCCCTGAGCCTGGCCAGGAGGAGCCACCGTCCAGTGGCTCAACTATAGAGGCTCAGGATCCTGCCTCTGCCCGCTTCCCAGATTCTCTCCCTGATCCCCGCCCTACTGCTGTTAGCCCTGTCCTTGTCCCCCCAACCTCCTGTGATGCCAGCGCCAGCCCTGGGAATACCACCCAGGGAGCGGTTTCACTAGTTTTTCCTTGTCCCGACCCACTGGGGCCTGCTGTTCTCCTTCCGCCGCCCCTTGTTGGACCGGGGAGTGGGGCAGGTCGCGTGGTGTCGGCCCATCGGACGCCACATCGGGGGTCTGCCCCCTGCCTGCCCACCTTGGTGGGCCACGGGACTGTGACGGGGGGCCCACTGGGGGACAGTCATCAATCAGTGACCCTGCCCCCCCATGCGCTGAGGGAGGAGCTGCAGGAGTTCCTTGAGTACGTCCGTGGCTCCCGTAACAAAGTCCAGCTTGCGCTCTGGCGGTGGGGGGATTTCCATCACATCCTTCGGGTCCCGAGGGCCCTAATTGGGGTGGGTAAGAGGACCGGGAAGCAGGCCGCCGCGGCCTACCGGCGGGTCTGCCTCTTCCATGACTCTTTACTCACTTACGGGATAGGTCACGGATTGCTGCGTGGCCTGCTGGAGGCTGTGGGCATGTCTGCCGGTGAGGATCCCCCCCAGCCCTCCTCATGGCACCGATCATCTTTGCCACTTTAAACACTCGGGGCTGTAGGATGGGTCTCCACAGGAGCCAGGTGCTCTCTTTCCTCCAGGAGTGGGGGGTACTCTGTGGTTTTCCTGCAGGAGACCCATATGGATCCAGCCGCTGAAGCTAGCTGGTGGTTGGAGTAGGGGGACGGGGCCTACTTTAGCCACTTCTTGGTTTGCGCGGCTGGAGTGGTGACCCTGTTCTCCCCTGACCTACGGCCTAGGTGCTGGGGGTCGCCGAGGCTGTGCCGGGCCGCCTGCTGCACCTCCAGGTCCGCATGGAGGGGCTTGTGGTTAATCTCGTCAACATTTATGCCCCGACATTGGGCCCGGAGAGATTGCGTTTTTATCAGCAGGCGTCCGCCTTCCTCGGCTCCCTGGATCCTCGTGAGTGCCTGGTCCTGTGGGGGGACTTTAACACCACCCTCGAGGAACGGGACCGCTCAGGAACAGAGCAGTGGCCGGCCGCTGCGGACGTCCTCCGGGAGATTGTCGAACGCCACTCCCTGGTGGACGTCTGGCACGACCACCACCCGGACGACGTCTCGACGTTCACTTTCGTCCAGGTGGAGGCCCATCAGTCGCGCCACTCCCGGGCTGGACCGTATTTACCTGTCGCGTTTCCACCTTTCATGGGCCCACTCCTCCAGTGTTCGGCTGGCCCCCTTTTCAGATCACCATCTTACCACCGTGACGGCCTCTCTCTGTGTGGAGAGGCCGGGGCCGGCCTATTGGCACTTTAATAATAGTTTGCTGGAGGAGGCGGGCTTCGTGGCGTCCTTCCGGGAGTTCTGGCTGGCCTGGCGAGGGCAGAGGCACGCCTTTTCCTTTGCGCGGCGGTGGTGGGATCTGGGGAAGGTGCACGCCAGGCTGTTCTGCCGTGACTACACCCGGGGCGCCAGCTGACTGAAGGATGCGGTGATAGAGCGGCTGGAGCGGGAGCTCTTGGAGCTGGAGAGGCGTCTGGCCACCAGCCCCGAGGATCCATCCCTCTGCGGAGTGTGCCGGGAGAAGCGGGAGGAGCTCCGGGCCCTCGAAGACCATTGGGCCCGGGGTGCTTTTGTTCGATCCTGCATCCACCTCCTTCGGGAGATGGATCGCGGCTCCCGCTTCTTCCTACGCCCTGGAGAAAAGGAGGGGGGCCAAGAAAGCACATCACCTGCCTCCTGGCGGAGGACGGCACCCCACTCACGGACCCGCGGAGATGTGTGGGAGGACCAGGGCCTTCTACGCGGCCCTTTCTCCCCAGATCCGACCGATCCTAACGCTTGCAGAGTGCTCTGGGACGGACTCCCGACGGTCGGCACAGGCGACCGGGACCGGCTAGAGCTGCCTCTCACTCTGGCCGAGTTCTCGGAAGCCCTCCGTCGCATGCCCACCAATAAATCTCCAGGCATGGACGGGCTGACCGTGGAGTTCTACCGCGTGTTCTGGGATGTTCTCGGCCCAGACCTGGTCACCGTCTGGGCCGAGTCTTTGCAGAGCGGGGTCCTCCCTCTCTCGTGCAGGTGAGCCGTGCTCGCCTTATTGCCGAAGAGGGGGGACCTCCGTGACTTACGAATTGGCGTCCCATCTCGCTCCTCAGCATGGACTACAAAATGTTGCGAAGGCCATCTCAATGCGGCTAGGGTCCGTGCTGGCGGACGTGGTCCATCCAGACCAGACCTACACCGTCCCGGGCGCACTATCTTTGATAACCTGTATCTGGTCCGGGACCTTCTGGAATTAGGGTGTAGGGATGGTCTGTCGTTCGCCTCTTGTCCCTGGATCAGGAGAAGGCGTTCGACAGGATGGATCACGGGTATCTCCTGGGCACTCTGCGGGCGTTCGGCTTCGGACCCCACTTTGTGGGTTTTCTCCAGGTGCTGTACGCTTCTGCGGAGTGTCTGGTCAGGCTCAACTGGACCCTGACCGAGCCGGTCAGCTTCGGGCGGGGAGTGCGGCAGGGGTGCCCCCTCTCGGGCCAGCTGTACGCTCTGGCGATCGAGCCCCTTCCTCTGTCTCCTCTGCAAGAGGTGACGGGGTTGGTGCTTCGGGAGCTGGAGCTGCGGCTGGTCCTGTCGGCGTACGCTGACGATGTGCTCCTCGTGGTCCAGGACCCGGGCGACTTGGCGCGGGTGGAGGCTTGCCAGGCTGTGTACTCGGCGGCCTCCTCCGCCCGGGTCAACTGGGTCAAGAGCTCTGGCCTGGTGGTCGGGACGGGTGGCAGGGCGAGCTCCCTCCCACCGCGCTTCAGGCCATCCGGTGGAGCGCGGGTCCGCTGCTCTATCTCGGCGTTTACCTTTCTGCCACGCATCCGTCTCCGCCGGAGAACTGGCACGGTTTGGAGGGCAAGGTGACGGAGCGGCTCCGGAAATGGACAGGACTACTCCGGTGCCTCTCCCTTCGGGGGAGGGCACTGGTGCTTAATCAACTGGTCCTGTCCATGCTCTGGTACCGGCTCAACACCCTGGTCCCGGCCCCGGATTTCCTGGCCAACCTCCGGACGGCGATTCTGGAGTTCTTTTGGCCAGGGATGCACTGGGTCTCTGCAGGGGTCCTCCACCTGCCCCTGGAGGAAGGGGGGCAGGGCCTGAAGTGCCTACGCACTCAGGTCCGTGTCTTCCGCCTCCAGGCCCTGCAGAGGCTCCTGTATGGTGCAGGTAGTCCGGCGTGGAGCATATTGGCGCACGCCTTCCTCCGCACTTCCGAGGGCTCCGATACGACCGGCAGCTCTTTTACCTCCATCCGAGAGGTCTTCCGCGAGACCTCTCCGGGCTGCCGGTCTTCTACCAAGACCTCCTCTGGACCTGGAAGCTCTTTTCAACGACCAGGTCCGTGGCGGCCACCGTGGGGGCCGACCTCCTCGCGGAGCCCCTGCTACTACAATCCCCAGCTTCGTGTGCAGGTGGCGGAGTCCCCCGCGGTGCGCCAGAGGCTGGTCTTGGCAGGAGTCACCAGGGTTGGAGACCTCCTGGACTATGACCGGGGAGACTGGCTGGATCCCCTGACGCTCGCTCAGCGCATGGGGCTCTCCAGACCTGTACTCCCGGCGCGTACTTCAGGAGGTGAGGGCTGCTTTACTGCCTGCTGTTCAGGCTTACCTCGACCGGGTCCTGCGAGAGGGCACGCCCCGCCCCCTCCACCCCAGGCCCCGTGGACATTTTTATAGGGCCCCTGCCCCGTGGACCCAATCGGCCCCCTCACCCTTTCACTGCGAGCCGGCTGCACGATCTGCAGCTGGTTCTGTTCCAGACCGCGCCACGGAAACATCTGTACACTCTCGTGCTCCACTCCTTCACTACCTCACCCTCGCGTCCCGCCCGATACCAAATGGCGGGACCTCTGCCACCTCTCGAGGGTGAGAAGCCCCGGTGGGCCAGCTTGTACTCTGCCCTGGTCCTGAGGCCCGCTGGGATGTCAGTTGGGGCTCCTTCACAGGGCCATGAGCACGGGCGTTGTACTTGGCGCGGTTCACCCCTGTCCCCAACACCTGCCCTTTTTGTGGCGAGAAGGAGACCTTGGCGCACATTTATTTGGAGTGCGCCAGGTTGCAGCCCCTGTTCCGGCTCCTCCTGAATATCTTCTTGCATTTCTGGTTGCACTTTTCCCCTCACCTTTTCATCTACGCACTCCCCATCCGTGGCCCCACGAAGTCGCGGGATCTCCTTATCAACCTCCTCTTAGCCCTGCCCAAACTAGCCATCTACAACACCAGGGAGAGGAGGTTGGCCGATGGGATTTCCTGCGACTGTAGGGCCTATTTCCGTTCCTCCATCTGTTCATGCATCCAGGCAGAGTTCCTCTGGGCGGCATCCACTAGCTCCCTTGACGCCTTTGAGGAGCAGTGGGCGTTGTCCGGGGTTCTCTGCTCAGTGTCCCCATTAGGTTCCCTTCATTTAGCCCTATGACCTCACTCTCGATCCTGTTTTTTCATTAGTTGTCCCACGAAATCATTTGGTGTCCCAGACCTGTGGATCCTCCCCTTAGGTTGGGGGGAGGTCCTTTAGGAGTGGGTGGGCTTCGCTCTCCCACCTCCTGGATGCCAATAGGACCAGACTCCTGTATCGCACTGGCCTGGCTCTGTCACAGTACCTTGTGGCTGCTCCACCTAGACTTTCACCACTGACTCTCATCAGATGGAATCGTTTCCTCACTGGCCAAGATGTTGATCACCAGTGCAGCTGCTATCCTATAGGTTATTACAGTGGTTATTGTTCCTTTGTTCCTACTATGAAGTTGTTTTGGCCAGTTAATCAATGCAGTCACAAGATCATGAAACTCACCCCTACTCCATATGTTTCCCCTCTCCCCTTTGTGTTTCTCAAAGGAAAGTCACCATAGAAAAGATTGGAGTTCTGTTGTTTCTTGAGGTTTTGCATGCCCAAGCAAATTAGGATCAGGTTTGACCCTAGCTGTGTAAACATGTTAGGGACAACAAAACAATCCAATCGTAACCCTCATCTGAGCTCATCTGTACAGAATGAAATATTTGCTTAATAGATTTTAATGCACGTGTCACTGTAAATTCAAAAAGGAGAACTTGTTGGAAGATATCTGAAACATGACAGCTGACTTTTATTGCCTCTTCTTATGATCAGCTGGAAAATTTAACCAGTCATACTTATTTGTCAACAATTAATATAAATGTTTTTTTTCCCTGTTTATCAGAACACTTTCAAAGAACCCTCCTCTCTTCTTATTTCTCACCTTGAAGGCATTATACTGTTGATCCTCAGTATAGCACAGAGTGTTATGTTTTTAGGCTACCTCATCTCTTTCTTTGTGGCAGCAGGTATGGCAAATCATATACCTGTTTTTTGTGTCCAGACATGGAGATGAAGGGAGCTGTAATGAAGTATCCACTGCTGACAATAGAAATATATAGTTCCAGGATATCTGATCAATAAATTACCTTCATGTATTTCACTCAGTGTGGGAAGGATGGCCCACCAACTGATTTATCTATAACTTCATGGGAAAGTGTTTTTGGAAGCGTTTCCAAGTGAGAATTGGAAAACACTGAGAATCCAAAAAGGTCCACTGCAGCGTCTAAGTCTGGGGCAGCATTGCTCCAGAATAAAGAAAAATGGCCTACAGACAGTTAGATTGCATATACTGGGACAGTACATCTGGTGTACAGAGTTACTGTTTTAATTAAACCTTGCAGATGGATTTTTTGGTAAATGCAGGGGGAAAGTATCCTTATCTAATTTAGTTTTAAATACAAGTGGATGGAATATCACTAATAAAAGTATAATTTCCTAAATACACTGGTTGGAGAAAAGAAACAAATGTGTTTTACTCGACACCTGTTGTTACCTTTAATAAAATAAAACAAGCAACTGAAAAAGTTGAATAAGTTAGACTGAATATGCACCTCTACCTCGATATAATGCGGTCCTCGGGAGCCAAAAATCCCTACCACGTTATAGGTGAAACTCCATTATATCAGGGTAGTGGCAGCAGGGTTCCAACAGTGATTTAAAGGGCACGGGGCTCCCCACAGCAGCCGGAGCCCGGGCCGTTCAAATCACCAGCCGAGCCTGTAGCTGCAGCCCCAGGGTAGTGGTGGCAGGGCTCCAGCAGTGATTTAAAGAGCCCTGGGCTCCGGCCGCTGTGGGGAGCCCGGGCCCTTTAAATCGCCAGCCCAGCCCCGCTGCTGCAGCTCCGGGCTAGCGGCGGCAGGGCTCCAGTGGTGATTTAAAGGGCCCGGGGCTCCTTGCAGCAGCTGGAGCCCCAGGCCCTTTAAAGCGCCACTGGAGCCCCACTGCTGGAGCCCCAGGGTTACCATGCTATATGCGAATCCATGTATATCAAGTTGCGTTATATCAGGGTAGAGGTGTAGCATGATATCCTTTTAATAGGAAAACCCTAATTAGCAAAACTATCATATTTTTTATTTGAAAAATAAAGGATAGTGTAAGAGGGTAGTCTACTCATGTTTTGGTCAGGGGGCTAGCTTTGTTTTGTGAGTCTTATATTAGAGGAATAAAACTATGACCATGAGGAAAAGCCTAGACAGACTTGGATGTGGTGGTAGGCTAGGGAAACAAGCGAACAGCTTGAATGTGGTTGGGTCCTGTTCTCCTAGTGATATTGTCACAATTAAAAGGACTGAATATATTTAATTAAAATTATTAATGGAGTAAAGTGGCTCTCAGAAAAATAGTAATTTGAAATGGAATAGTCATTTTTTAGATCTTTAAGGACTGCTTCTTGCTGTACACTCTTTCGTTCTATTTTAAATACATGAAATGAAGCCACCATAACTTCCCCAGAAAAGCCATTCCCCAGGCTAATCATTTAGGATTATTCATATGTAGCCTATATTTTCATCTGCTTACTTAATAGTCCAGTTCCTTTTTACCAGCTTCCTTTCCCTCCCCACTCTTCAGATGTTTGTAGGTGGTTCTCACCCCCCAGTTAGTGATTCTTTAGCTAAATGATAAATATAAAAACATTTCTTCTGAAATCAATCCTGCCCATTCATTTTAATTACCTTTGGTTTATCAAACACCTTCTGTCCCTGAGGTGCTAGAACTGACTGCTTCGTTCTCCAGTTGGATAAAATAAAACCAGACCTGCAAGTCTGCCCCAAATTCAAACTAACCATCACTTGCAAATTACAAAAGTGAGTTTTATTTCCTGTTTTTTATTTGTGTGCACAGTCCTGGGAAGAATGAAAACACAAGCAAGAAGACTCAGAATATCACAAAAGAGGTTGCAGTGTTTCTAGTGTGAATGAAAGTAGCACGTGCTGACAGTACCAAGCACTCTGAAGATGGTGGGATGAGCACAGTATAAATGCTTACACAGATAGAGCAGGCTCTCACTAAACTTCTCAGGTGGTTGCTAACCTCTGCCTCCACAGCCTGGAGACCTGAATGGCACAGACTGGATATGGCTAAGCAGCATGTTTTTGAATATTTCCCTGTCGAGCTAGGTGAGATTTTGGGGGTGTGGGGAGGGATAGTTTATTTGCCAAGAAATTGGTTTTCTGTCATCCCAAAACCATTTGTGAATTTAACATGAATTCACTGAATATTTTCAGACACAATTTTCTGGGTGGGGACTGAGACACCATTCACAAAATGGCCAGAAGAGGAGGAGGAGTCCTGATAGCACCCAAGCCTGGAGGCTAGGGCACTTACCTGGTTAATGCCTGATGTGGAACAGGGATTTGAGCTTGGATCTCTCAAGGTATGACTACGCAGCAAAGAAAACCCCATGGCTGGTCTGTGCCAGCCCTCGTGGTCCCAGAGCCCATAAGTGTACAGTGCACTGAAATAGCCCCACAGCCGAAGCCCCATGAGCCTGAGTCAGCTGACATGGACCAGCTGCAGGTTTTTCTTTGCTGTGGAGACATACCCTCCTAGTGCAGGAGTGCCCTAGCCACTGGGATCTGCTGAAGCAGGGCTCTCTCCACCTTTCCTGTTGAAGCTCTTCAGCTTATATTCATTGGAGCAGGGATTTGAACTTCGGGCTCCCACCTCTTAGGTGAGGGCCTTACCCTGCCTTGGGCTACAGAGTCAGTCTCACCCTGTCTATGGACCAATGACAATTCATTGTCATTAGGAGCCACTATGAATATAGTCATTGGGCTGAACCGGATTTCCCTCCTGATTTTTCAGAACTGCCAGTGAATTTTGGTTTTAAATCAGCTCTTCACCCAGCTCTACTTATCTGGACTTCTTGAGTTTCACCCATCATGACTTAGAATCCACTTTGGTATGCAGATTGCAGTATGGGGATGACATGCTGGGTTACTGAGGCAGCAAAGGTTTTTCTCTGCAAAATAGTGACCTGTTGAACTGCTCCAATACAATTATCTAAAGTGTTCTTATAGGTCCTTAGGTTTAAGGTCCCAAAGCGGACAGTGGTAGGCGTTTGATCGAACCTTAAATTAAGGCCAGGAAATAAAAATGGGACCTGTTTGAGCTCTAGAGGTGCCTTTTTTAACATTTTAAAGCATTATATACTAGGGTACACTGTCTATATTGAAGAAAAAATAATGGGACAGGGAAAAGAGGCTGAGGTAGCAGGGGAAATTTTCCAACACACTCCTCATATTTCACCAGTTGCACCTTTTTCAGGTCTGTGTCTTTGTGCACATCACATAATCTAAAACCAGAGGTACAATTAGACCAATGTTTTGTTCATTAGTTTTGGGAGCTGAGATGTTTGGGAAGTGTCTTTTGAAAAATTCACAGAGGGGCAAAGGGGAGAATGAAGGAGGGCCTTGTGGTTAGCATAAGGCTGGGAGCCATGTTTGGGAAGATGGAGCAAGTGACTGAGGTTTAGGTTTTCAAAAGCATCCACCCATTTTGAGGGCCCAATAAGAGTCACATAGCGCCCCTGAAAATCGAGTTGGAGAAACCAAAAGTTCCAGTGAAAATCAGCATCTCTAAAAATTGCGATGTAGGCACCAATATTGAGGTAGCCAAAATTACTCTGGTCCTTAATATTTTTGTGTCTCAGTTCCCCCATCTGCAAATTGGGGAAATACCTACCTCCTAGGAGTATTGTGTGGAGCTATTTTTTCATATCTGTAAAATGCTTTGAGGACCCAATACATTAAATACTATCAGAATAAAAACAGAAAGAGAATGAAACTTTTTCAGCTCTTCGTTAAACTACTGGTTTGATGGCTTGTAAGATCCTGGTAACTACACTGCTCCTACTGCAAGAAAGATAAAATAAGTACAAATGCTGTATTTTTTTTCTTCCAGGGCCTAAAACATCTACTTTAGCAATTTCTCGCCAGAACTTGGAGAGAGCAATCCCTGAGAGTCAGGCTTGCCTGGAATCCCCAAGCATGGAATTCACTTATTGTCATGAATTTTTGTTTTCTTTTTCTAAAGAGAAATCAAAGAGAGAGAAAGATACTTATTGGGGTCAAATGAAGTTGTGGAAATTGCATAGTGTATGGATTTAAGATTTTGCTGCAGTGAATGATTTCTGGTCTTCGTTGGAAACTTTGTCAAAGCTAAATCAGAAAACCTTGCAGTTTCCACCACACCTACAAATTTCCCCCCACCAAACACACAAACCAAAAAACATGAATACACATGAGGTGGAAAAAACATAGGCCTAATTCTTCTGTTCTTTACACTGGTGTACATCAGAAGTAAATCCATGCACCTGAATGTAGTTACTCTTGCTTTACACCTACCTAAGGGAGAGGAGAATCAGACCCCTTGGGTTTTAGTTTGAGTCACTGTACTTCCCTCTGTGGAGGAAAGAAGGTTTTGAAATGACGATGCTTTAGCTAGACAGCCCCTTGCTTAAGGCAAATATCAGATATCCTCTCTCTCTAGCATGGGTATTTTATTTTGCACTATACAGTAAGACGGAGTGGAGAATAGTGAGAAAGGGATTAGAAAAAAGTCTGATGTTCCCTTACCTGTGCTTGGTCCAAAAGGCTTTATTGTCTCTCCCACTATTTAACTGTCCCCTTGTGGCCAGAAGTTGCTCATCAGAGAAGCTGCTTAATTGTTGGTGTGGTTCACCCCTCTCCCAATACCTGTCCCTTCTGCGGTGTCAGGGAGACCCTGATATTCATTTATCTGCAGTGCGCCAGATTGCAACCCTTTTTCTGGATCCTCCAGAACTTTTTCCTTAGGTTCTGGCTGCACTTTTCCCCTCCCCTCCTGATTTATGCACACCCTGTCCATGGCCCCACAAAGTCGTGGACCTCCTGGATGACCTCCTTGTCACCCTCCTCCTGCTGCTGGCCAGAGTGGCCATTTATAAAACCAGGACAAGGATGTTGGACAGTGAGGTGCTCTGCGACTATGGGGCCTATTTCCATTCCTTCCTTCAATCCTACATCTGGGCAGAGTTCCTCTGGGCCAAGTCTGCTGGCTCCTTAAACACCTTTGAGGAGCAGTGGGCACTGTCCAGGGTTTTCTGCTCAGTGTCCCCCTTAGGATTCCTGTTTATGACATTTTGACATAAATCAAAATGGCCCTGTGATCCTCACTCTCGTTCTTGTTTGATTATTTGTTGTCCCCTGTATTTAGTTAAACCCTGGGTTTCATGGTTTCTCCCCTCAGGCTGGGGGGAGGGGCCTTCACCTTCCTGGGACTTCAGTAGCTGGCTAACAGCTAGGAGAGGGACTCTGCGGTGACCTTAGTACTATCAGTAGTAGTATGGGTAGGCAGCAATTGCTAGGATGGTCAACTGGTCCTGGTACCTGGAAAAACTGAGGTTTCATGGACATAAAAGCCATGTATGGGGATGGCGGGGCCTGATGGGCTGTACCAGAACTTTGTGGGCCCCTGCTGATGGCTTTGCACTCCTACTACATCCCACCACCAGCAAAGAATATGAAGGTGGGTCCTCCAGGCTGCCTAGAAAGGCCTCACAGATGCAGCCAATCAGAGCCCAGCAGGGTCAGATAAAAGGAGCTGCAGAGACTTTACAGCTCAGTTCCTGGCTGGGAACAGAGGGGTAAGGCATAGTGTGGCTTTCTGGCCAAAGGAGCTTGAGGGACAGTCAGAGTTTGGTTCTTGCTAAATTTGTTTAAGGTGGAGACCTGAGAACTGTAATCCTCAGGAAAGGGGAGAAGGTAAAGGAGGGAGGAGGAGGGAGGCCCAGGGAAGTAGCTGCAATGAATTGAAATGGGCAAGACATGGCTGCTGTTTGTAGGGTTGCTGGGTTGTAACCTGGAACAGTGGGTTGGATGTAGGTTCCCCCACCAAGCATTGGTGAAGTGGTGTATGACCCAAGAAGGAGACAAGCCTCTTCTGGAAGCCTGAGTAAAAGTTTGAATTTAAAGGGCACAGAACTGGAAGTGAAGATTTTGTTGAGGGGAGATAATTTTTGCTGGACTCTTTGCTACCCCAGAAGAAGTTCAGGTCACAGTCAATGGCCAGAGTCTGAGTTTTTGAAGACAACTCAATCAAGGCTGAAAACCTACTCAGGGTATCAGAGTGGGAAAAGGACTGTAATACCATACCCAGGCACTTGGAGGTGCTCAAGAGGTTAGTCCCCTTGTTACAGTGGGTTATAAATGTCATCTGAGTTTCTGAAGAATTGTAATGACAAACTTGCAACTTTACATTTTTCCAGGCTAACTTTGCAATAAAAGGGGCTACAGAACTACAAATTCCCAATGAAAGCTGAAATCAGTCTTGTGCCAGTCCTAAAAATCAGTCAGGTTCATGGCTGCATGTTTCAGACTGTTTCCTATCATGTCACGTTACCTAACCCAAGCCTTCTAGAATAGTTAGAAAGGAAATACACGTTTGCAAGTCCTATTGGAATCCATGGTACTAACACATGCCTATCAGAGGGCTGAGTTTGGCGTAAGGTGACAAACCCCGCTGCCAAGATTGAAGCTGAAACAATGAGTAGAAATATCTTCAGCTCTGAAATACAGAGAATCTGCGTGATACAGCAACACTCAACAAAAGCTGCTGTATCGCACACTGATACTTTATATTTCATAGTATTCACAGAAGCCGGTAACTAGATAAGATATTAGGACCATTGACTTAAGGTCGTACAACACTTGGAGTCACCGAAGGAGCCTGCTTTTCCCCTTCACAAATAAACTGTTGAGTAGCTTCTGTGTCAGCAAACTGGTGGCTCCTGAGCATAAGTAAAACTCGGAGTGACTGGGATGTGTCTAAGCAGACTCACTGCTGACTTCTTCTCTCTGGCCTGGAAGGAGTGACACTATGCCCTGAGTCTGATGCAGGCTCCCTTTCTCAGAGATTTAGCTTTCTTCCACACGATACTGGTAACACAAACTCCCTCACTCAAACCTCTCTCTTCCCCTGACTCGGGGGCTTCCAACGATTAGCAACTCTTCCAGAAGCCTATCTGCCTGGGAGTCACCTTGCTTCCTCTAGTCCCCCAAATCCAGGGGCTTCCTGCTCAAACATCCATGCTAGGCAACCACTTGCTGGTTGTTATAGTGATCCCTAGCTGATCAGTCATAGGTGAGAATGGGCACCCACTCCTCTTAATGGGCCAGCCACTTGGTGACATTGCCTTAAAGTATTTCCCATATGAAAGATGAACAGGGAATAAAAAAAGGGAAACAGCATTTTCTCTCTCAATTATTCATCAGCATGCCCTGAGACTAGCTGTTTGTGGGTGTGTTGGTGTGTACTTTTTTTTGTTGTGTGCAAACACAGTTTTAACTCTTACATTCAATATTGGCTTGTAAATAGCAACCACTGGAAGATGCTGATATGTATGCACAGCTGATAGCAATAGCATTACTCCTAGAAAGGAAGAAATAAAAACAAAAGGAAGAAGCTAAGTCAAGAATACCCCCTAGCAATGAGACAGGAACAATTAGAACTGAAGGGTGAGTTCCAGTTACAGCTTCAGGAGCAAAACCTTATTTACGTTGGAATCTCATGTTTCTAATTTCCCTTTAGAAAAAGGCTGCTGTTCAAAAGAAACATTTGCCTATTGTCATTTGGTCTCAGGTTATCAGCACATCTGCAGAGGTGGCCTTACCACAAAAGCTGCATTGCAGTTTGCTGTGGTTTGTTTAAAAAAAAACAACAAAAAAACAGCAATCACCATGAAGTACAAAGGCTTAAACATGTATGCCATTAGTTAAAAAAATAGTCCTTGATTCTCATTGTTCTGCTGTATGCCCTAAACTCTGAATTTCCTGATCCTTGATTTAGATGATGGCAAAGTTTATTTTGTCTTTGCTGTGGTGACTTTTTTTCTCCAGGGTGTTTCAGCTGTTATTCTCTGTAACTATTCAGTCAACATTGCTATGAATTCCCTTTGCATAAACTGAGCCCTCTGCCTCCATAATTCTAGCACTTGTAGTTTGCAAACAAAGGAGTAAGAGATGAAATGAGGAAACAGTGTAGGATCCAGACTGAGATATTAGAGGTAGGCTAGAGAGTAGAATTCAAGTACGAAGTGGTGTCAGGACTAAGATTTGGATTCTAATTCAATGGTGCTGAAAACTTGTGAGCTGTTTTCTATCATATCTGGTCCAAATTGTTTTCCACACAATATTGCATTTATACTTGGCACAGAAAGGGGTATTTTCTGGGGCAACCTAGAAAATGTCTATTCAGTGCAGTAATAAAAATCATGTCAGTGGTTGGAACTTCATCTATTTGAAACTCCTAATATTGTTAATACCAGTTCCATTGACTTGGTGATAGTGAGATAAAAAATTTTCACACATTGCCGTAGTGCAAACAGAGCTTAACTGGCACTCTTGCTGGAAATATCAACAGAGCAGTCTAATACTGAATGGACTTTGAGACCGAACTTCTCTAGTAGTAGTTTTTCTTTTAGGATAGAGTTAAGCACTTCTGTAAGAAAATGCATACAGCTACTGCTCATGCTATACCTCACCTGTGGTTAGATGACTTCAGCTGACAGGGCTTTCAGCAGAGTTTAAAACCCTGGCACAGTCTCTGCTAATTTAGATCCTGATCCTGCAAGCTGCTCTGAGTGCAGAGGTCCACTGCATGGAACTACTGTGATGGCCAGGGTCTTAACATGAATTATATTGCTAAAGGACTCCATAGTCAAGCAACATGAACCTTATATTTTCAACTTTAACCAGACTGAGGTGGTTTGGGCTTTTTATTTATTTATTTTTAAGATGCTACTTGCTGTTTCACCATAAATGGGTTAGTTTTTATTCATAAATGGAAAATCCATTAATTGTTTGAGGCTACCATTTGGTTTCCCTTATATTTCCAAATGAAGTTCCCACTTACATTTAAGCTATACTGCGGAAACATTATGAAATCAGCTTGCCCACCCAATCTAATATTATGAGCTCACTTTAAAACATCAGTGGTAGCTGAATGATGGAAAACATATTAATGTAACAAATTGTTCAAATCTTTAGGAATCTTTTATGTCCCTTGATGGCCTTGTAAATGAAATAATTAAATGTAAAAATGCATGTACAGAGCAGGAATCTGGTTTGAAAACTCACTAGAAGTTTATCTTGCAAGCACAGCAATCCAGCAGCGTGAGTGCCACAAACCAGAGGGTGATGGGAACTCTGAAAAGAATCAAATATTCCAGAGGAGTGGACTATGGAAAACAATCTGCAAGCTGATTGTGACATTGATGTCGTGGAAAACTTCCCTCTGTCTTTAAATATTTTTATTCGTCTTTGACAAAAGAGTGGGCGTGAAATAGGAGAAGGCATAAATACAGGAAAGTAACTGTAGGCCCCAGAAGGGAAGTGCTCTCCCAGGATTTAGTCAGGTGTAATTCCCACTGAAGCCCTTATGGGGGAACCACTCTCCAGGCAAGACAGCCTGGGAGGAGGGAACAGATAGTTTCTAAACAGAAGTTGGAGAGTCCATAGGCCTGATACGAACGCAATTAACATCTATGGGAGTCTTTCCACTAACTTAAATGGACTATGCATCAGGCCCAAGAAGTAAGTAAGTCAGTGTGTGTGCATGTGTGTAAGAGGAACACTGCAAGTACCTGTGGTAATAAAATGGCCACCTTTCAGATAGGTTGCTGACAGCATCATGCTGGGAAAGGAGGCCAGCAAGCCTCACCTAGGAAGAAAGATGGCCAAGTACAAAAATAAATCAAGGGGAAAGTATTAAGGAGAGTTTGACAACTTTGAGGTGTGAAGTTCAGTTTCAGCCACCTGCCCTCATAAATGTCATCTGATAAATAATGAGGTTTTATATTAACTGAAAACATACCTGGGAGCAATAGCTTTACTGCAAACAATAGTGAAATACTTGAAATATGCTTTGCCCTGAGACATTTTTAGTAGCAAAAAGCTTACAAACTCTTGAAACACATTAAAATGTTGTTTATTTCATGAAATGCTAACAAAAAGTCCCTCCAGCCCACTCTTTCCTCTCTCAATTATTTCATCAGCATACTGAAATGAAATTTATCATATACTCTACCTGATCTTGAAAAACACTCCCAGCGAGGAACATGTATTGAACTGATTTTATCAAGTAGCGTGAACACAGTAAGTGGGCACAAGAAGATGTGTGGCCAGCTGTTGAAAAATGGGGTAGAACATTGTTGCTCCTGGTCTTAGTTTTTCACAAACCTCTGGAGCACTAATACCACAGGCATCATATGCTTCAAATGCATGTTTTGGGGCTAGATGTAGATTTCTGGTGCCATGATCCAGTGGTTCAGGCATTGGTCTGGGAAGGATGAGACCTGGGATTCTATTCTAGCCTCTGCTATATTACGTAACACAAGTCATTGCTCCTTCTCAGTGCCTTTGTCTTTCTATTTAAGGGAAGGGTTTTGTCTTTCTGTGGTTGTGCAATGGCCCCAATTGCTGCACTCCAGTAACTTAATAATTGCTCAATATGAACCACCTCTGCACAGCCTGCGGGCAGGTGATTCAGTCTTGGCCATGTTAATCTGAATGGGCAAAGATTGTGCAGCGCATGGAAAAGTTAATGCTGTATTTGTAGTGCTAGGCTACTAGGTATCCATTTAGAGATTGGAGAGGAGCTAAGACAATCAGCTACTCATTCTTTTGTTCTAGGTGTTTGTTATCTCTTTCCTTTCTCTTCATTCTCCCCAGAGCCCTCGTAATCACATTACACACTGCTAATCAAGTGATTTGTTTCAGATGGAGACATGTACTAGTCACCTAGAACATTACTCTTTGGCTTTTGGCTACTTGTCTGCTCTGATGCCTAACTTGCTCAGTTTTATCATAAAAAGCTGATCCTGTTTTCACCAAAAATACCTGTCCCCTGAGTTTTTTCACTGCAAAAATTCAGAAAATGATGTTATCTAAAACTAATTGCAATTTTGTGAAACCTGCACAAAAGCAAGGGTAGCCTTTTTTTATTATACAACATTATCCTCTTTGCAAATTAGGCACTGGGCCTATATGGTATTCCATATGTCTTTATTATCAGCTGTGAAGTCTCCTATACTGTGTCTTTATAAACCTTTTATGTTCTTGGTGGCAGTGACCAAACAGAGTAAAACGTGTAAACAGACATTGTTGTGTCACTCCTGTTGTTTGGAGTACAGTGCAGTCTACTGATCTAATTTCTCCAAAAGGAAGGAGATTAAGTAGGAGCCATATAAAGCAGGCACATCATAGCATTGAAACAATTTTTGGCAGAAATATTCTGACAAAGATAGAATTGAAGGACCCTACAAAATCTCCGATTAAAGTTGAGTTAGTATTTTTGACTTGATGGTCAGAATTTGGCCCAGTATTTTCAGCAACATTTGGACCCCAATTGCTTATTCCATGAAAGTTGGTAGTTTATTGGGACTTGAGGGAGTTCATAGTCTTCTAATGCTATGTGACCCTCCAGCTTGGTTGTCATTAAAATTCTTCAGGGGATGTGGAATTCTTGGTACACCTGACTGATATGTAATGCATCACTTCACTCCTCATATTCCAGGAATTTTGTCTCAAACCCAGGCCTTCCAGGTTCATGGGAACAGACATACTCCAACTCCGTCTGGTAGCATGCTGTCAATAGTTTACCTGAAGGAGACCCAGAGCAGCTCACTGGCCCTACTGAAGTCAGCAGCAGAAGCAGGAAGCTGTCTGAACAGCTGGACTCCATCCTGCTCTAGATTGTTTATCTTATGCATCCTGATCTCTGCTTCTGTTTCCCTGGCTTGATTTCTTGGCATCGTGACCCAGCTTGAATTCTGGCATCTGACTTATAGTACCTGACCTCCAATTTGTCTCCTGTCTCTGGTTTCCCCTGGTATCCTGTCCTGGCCTGACTCTGGTTCACACCTGTGATTCTGATCTTCAGTTTGTCTCCTGGTATCCTGATCCAACCAATGCTTGACTTCTGTCTCATCACTGCGGACTCTGGCTCAGACTACTAGTCCTGGCCACCCATGACCTGGCTGTGACACTTTGTTTTAGAACTTGGGCCTAACAAAGTCCTTTCCCTGCCCATATAGTTCATAGAACCCCCACTGATTCCTTAAACTATATGTATTTCTTAGAGCCACCCTGCTCTGCTTATTCCAAGGGCTATGAATGGTAGAAGAATCCCGGAAAAGTTTGAATGTTTGTCTTAATTTTTTTCATTCTTGCCAGATTATGTCTGGCCCAGCAAGGGTGGTGATGAGCAAACAGCATTTCCATCCCCTTGCCACCTGCAGAAAGACTGGGTGATGTTTGGTCTCTGTGCTTCCTGAATCTTGAAGACTGCCAGCAGTGGTTCTAACCTCCTGAAATTGGCTGAAGTGCTATAACCATCCCCTCTACCCAACATATTGGCCAGCAGAAATAGCTTTACAAGAAGGAGTGCATGCTGCATCTTCCCGGACGATTGGACAAGAATTGTGCTTTCCTTGCATTCTTGGAAATTTGAGGAAGAAAAACAGACTTGTGACTTAAAGGTGCATAATAATCCCAAATGTCCAGACCTCTACAGAGAACATATTTTAGATATAGTTATTCATGTGCAGAGGACAAATTCTATTTTCAAAAGATTTGGGGATTTCAAAACTTTTTCCCCCTGATTTGGATCAAACACCCAAAATTTCCAAATTCTCAGGGGGAGGAGGACTCTCCCCCCACTCCCCCCAGTTTCAGATCAATCTTTTTTTTTGTTTGATGTCATTTTTATTTTATACTATAGAAATTATCACTCTTTTATAAAAATTGTACTATACATTATAATCAAAAAGTTACTTCAAAATAAATGGACTGTTTGATAAAAACATAAGAACATAAGAATGGCCCTACTGGGTCAGACCAAAGGTCCATTTAGCCCAGTATCCTGTCTTCTGACGATGGCCAGTGCCAGGTGCTCCAGAGGGAAAGATGTTGTTGGAACTTTTTTCCTGAAACAAATTTTGGAGAACTCATCATGATTTCACAAAGCATTTCAATTTTGACAGAATTGCATTTTCCAATGTAAAACGGTTATGTGAATGTTTTCTTCAGCCAGCTGTAGTTATACTTGATAGTCTTGCTTCTGCCCTAGGAAGGAAGGGACAGATTGTGGCCAAGCATAATATGCCTATGGAATCATAGAAATGTAGGTCTGGAAAGGACCTTGAAAGGTCATGTAGTCCATGCCCCTGGACTGAGATAGGACAAAATATACCTAGATGATCCCTCATGAGTGTTTGTCCAATGCATTCTTTAAAACCTCCAGTGACAGGGATTACACAGCCTCCCTTGGTAACCTATTCCAGTACTTAACTATCCTCCAAGTTAGAAAGTTTTTTTTCCCCTTGTCTCTAACCTAAATCTCCCTTGCTGCAGATTAAGCCCACTACTTCTTGTCCTATCTTCAGCAGACATGGAGAACAATTGACCACTCTCCCTTTTATAACAATCCTTATCATATTTGAATACTCTTACAAGGTCCCCGCTTTTCCTTTCCCAAGACTAAACATAACCAGTTTTTTAGTTCCAACCTTTTATCTTTTTTTGTTGCTTTCTTCTGGATGCTCTCCAATTTTTCTACATCTTTCTGAAAGTGTGGTACCCAAAACTGGATGCAGCACTGTAGTTGAGTCTTCACAAGCTCAGCTGCGTAAAAAGAACCATTACCTTCCATGTCTTAAAGTATGACACTTGTTAGCACACTCCAGAATATTTGCCTTTTTATTTTTTTTTGGCAACAACATCACTTTGTTGACTCATTCAATTTGATCTACTATCACCTAGTTCCTTTTCTGTAGTATTGCTGCCTAAATCAGTTATTCCTCACTTCGTAGCTGTGCATTTTGATTTTTTCCCTCCTAAATGTAGTTCTTGTCTTTTTTGAATTTCATCTTGTTGATTTCAGACTAATTCATCTATTTGTCAAGGTCATTTTGAATTCTAATGCTGTACTCTAAAGTGCTTGAACCCCTTCCAACTTTCTGTCATCCTCAGATTATTCTAAGCTTACTCTCCACTCCATTTTCCAAACCATTAATGAAAATATTGTATAGTACCAGACCAGGACAGACCCCTGTGGGAACCTCAAGGATATGACCTCCTAGTTTCACCATGCCGGGGAGAAGACAGAAGTAAGGCCCTTTTACTCTGCATGGCTGTGTTAGCACTGCCTGCGTCATGGCTGAAATACAGAAGAATGAAAAGTCTGTACACTCCATCTGAAGTAAGTGGGTGGAGTCACTACTCTGCCTCACCCTCCCCACAAAGTGCTAATGGACTGAGCTGAGCTAGCACAAAGGGAGAAATGGCCTGTACCTAGCAAAGAGCTGTAGTATCTTATTGGCCCTGGAAATATGGGAAGAGCAGGGAAGGAACTGTGTGATGCGGAGTCATAATTTCTTCTTAAGGCTTTTCTTAGAGTTACCATATTTGAACAGTCAAAAAAGAGGACACCCCATGGGGGGTGTTGGCCCCACCCACATTCCACCCCCACTCCTCCCACGTTCTGCCCCCACTCTGCCCCAGGTCCCGCTCCTTCCACGCTTGGCCCCACTATCGCACCCCTCCTCACCCCCTGGCCCGCCGCTGGCTTGCTGCATTCCTCCTCAGTCCCCCGCTCACCTCTTCCTATCTGCCGCTCACCTCCTCACTCCCCTGCCAGAAACCCCCGTCCCTGCCCCAAGAACTCCCACCTGCCGCTGGCTCGCTGCTTGACTCCTCACCCGCAACTGCCCACCCACCGCTGGCTCCCTCACCGCTCACCTCTTCAACCCCCGCTGCCCGCCGCTGACCTTTTCACACACATGCTTCGCCTGCTGCTGGCTTGCTGCCCACCTCCTCACCCTCCCTGCTCGCCTCCTCACCCTCCTGCCACTGCTGTCTCCCTCGTCGCTCGCTTCTTCACTGCCCCCCGCCCACCACTGGCTTGCCGCTCGCCTCTTCACCCTCCCCACCAGCCAGCCAGCCACTAGCTCCCTCGCCGCTCACTCTTCACCACCCCTGCTCGCCTACTCACTCCCCCACCCACTGCTGGCTCACCACTCCTGCTGCAGGCCCCTCGGCTCCTAGGATCAGGAGCAGCCGCGGGGTCTCCAAGTACTGTGCCTGCCACAAGTGCGAGCTCCATGGCTCCCATTGGCTGGAAAAAGCTCTTATGGGAGCTGCCAGAGCCGCAGAACCGAGACTTGCAGGTGCCGGCAGCGTGCAGAGAGCCCTCTCCTGCCCCCGACCCGACCCGACCCTAGGAGCCAGAGGGACCTGCCGGGGCCGAGGTGGAGAGTCCCGGTGGTGCTTCCCTGGGGCGGCTCCTGGGAAGCATCTGGCAGGTCCCTCTGGCTCCTAGTGTCGGGTTGGGTTGGGTCGGGGGGTGGGGGTGAGGGCGGAGGGCTGTCTGTGCGCTGCCGGTGCCTGCAAGCTCGGCTCCGTCAGCTCCCATGCTAAGGTTACCATAAGTCTGTATTTTCCAAGATTTTTTAGATATTTAAAAATTCCTCCTGGATGGCGATTTAAGAACTAAAAATCTGGACATGTCCGGGAAAATACGGAGGTATGGTAACCCTACCAGACCAAGCTGTTTGATTAGATTTATCCATTATTATTTCTAAAGGGGCTTTTTTTCCTCCAAGATACAATAGAACACGAAATAAATGCCTACAATGTAGAACACGCTATAGTGACTTCTGGAAGATTTAATTATGAATAACTAGGCAAGAAAATGCATGCATCTATGGCATTTTATAAATATTATTCTACTTAATGGAAAAAGATCTTGAGGGCTGATAAAAATCTGTCTGGCTGAAAGTCATTTGTTAACTGCCAGCAAATATGATTCCCAGTGCAGCTTCAATGATGGTCCAGCTGTGTTAGAAACCCATGTATTAGATATAATTAAAATATTGTAAATCACCACTGCAAATGGTTTACAGCAGTGATAATCCTCTGAGTCAACTGCTACTGAAGTCTACAAGTTTATGAGAACTCCAGAAGGCCAAAAAAACCCAACCTACTTTTGAGAAGAATCCATTTCTCTAGGGTTATTTCTAAAGTATTTAGCTGTAAAAAAAAGCTCTCAACCAAACAGAGGGCAAAGTGCCTGAGAGTCAGCATGGGAATCAAGAGGGTGTCTCTGGCCAGACTATAAACAGGAGATGGAGCAGGCCTTCAGTTCTCTACTAAAAGAGAAATCTGATAACTCTAAGGCCATGTCTACGCTACCCAAATTGGTGGGTAGTAATCAATCTATTGGGGATCGACGCTGGTACTCCACCTCAGCAGGAGGAGTAACCGGAGTCAACGGGGGAGCTGCGGCAGTCGACTTGCCACCATGAGGATGGCCAGGTAAGTCGAATAGTGTAGCTGAAGTTACGTATCTTAGATCAATCCTCCCCACAGTGTAGACCAGCCCTAAGTGAAATTATCTATTCCTCTTGGCTTTGAGCAGCTGTGACGAGCATTAACCCTGGCATAATACTGAAGAGGAAGACTAAAACCCTCTCATATCAAATGGCTCTTTTTTTGGACACTTGGTATGCAATATTATGCAATGTGAATGCAATCAAACAGAAACAATGAGTTTGATATGCACAGCATCTGAGTTGGAGGTAGCTTGACAGTGCTTCCCCTTTGGGCCATAAGCATGTTAGCTCTCTCAAATTTGTTGCTTTAACTTAGTTTTTTGGGCCTAAGTAGGGCCTCTGATAGGAATGAAAACACATTTTGTCCAGTTTAGAACCTACACAAAAATGGTAGGTTCTAGATTTAGACCTTCTGAGGTTCAAGCTCCATATTGTGTTGGTAAAGCATGAGTTCTGGGATGCTGTGTATTTTTGTTCTTCTGGTATTTCTAGAATTACTATCAAACAGTCTCATAGACTCATAGACTCGTAGGTCAGAAGGGACCAATATGATCATCTAGTCTGACCTCCTGCACAAAGCAGGCCACAGAACCCTACCCATCCACTTTTATAACAACCCCTAACCCATGACTGAGTCTGTTTAATTTCAAATTGTTGGATCTGAACTCACCCATAAATTCTGGTTCCAAGTTGATCCAACCCCAAAAAGGGCTTATTTTCTACATCTAGCTTGGATACTTGTGAGATTTAACTGCCACCAAACTTTAGCCTTCATTTGGCCTTACACCCCAACCCCATTCTAATAAAGACCTGGATGTGAATAATGCTTCCTCAGCCCAGTTGTAGCTTAATGAAAGAAAAATTGTTTCAGAAACATCAAAAAGATTTGTGAAGTTAATGCTCTTTTGGAAAATCCCAAAAAGCATGAATCAGTCCCTAACTGTAGTGGCCAAAATTCAACTGAAAGTAATCAACATTAAGATACACACTGTAGAAGAGTTGTAAATTGGATTTCTTTTCTGAGGAAAAGCTGAGGCATGAGTGTCCTTTGCTTTTGTCTTTCTCTTGATACTTGGAAGCACCTGGAACGCTTAGCACCTTTCAGGATTGGGCCCTTTGTCCCATTTTTCATTGGGTGCATGAATGGGATAAATGTGGGGGCATTTGGTGTGGTTTTTTTTTTTTTTTTTTGTCCCTCCTCCCATACACTGATGCTTCTGGAAGCAGTTTTAAAAGGATTCAGAATATGAAAGAGATTTTCCAACATGATTGATTGGGCAAAAACAAACAATGCCCTCCTTAATATTCTGTACAGAATGGTCCAGATCTTTAATGGAGCTATGCTGATTTATACCACTTGAGGATCTAGTCCTATGTATTCAGGGCCTGCTACTTAATTATGAATACGTTTGATCATGTAATATGTAGACATCCATCTTGCTGAACAAGGTATTGTGACAGACCCAGACCAGTTGGGTGCAAGAGTGTCTGGTCCTGTTGGGATCCTGGAAGTGAGTGGGTGGAAGCCTACTGCTAGAGGACCTCCCACAGCCTAAGGCAAGGATCCACAAAGTCTGGGATCTCAATTAATTACAGATATAATTAAAGATATAACAGGGGCAGGAGTGAGGTCACAGGGATAAATGAAGGGAACCTGATGGGAGCACCAAGCAGAGAACCCCAGACAGCGCCCACTGCTCCTCGAAGGCATCAAGGGAGACAGTGGACGCTGCCCAGAGGAACTCTGCTCAGATGGATGAATGGATGGAGGAGTGGAAATAGGCCCTACGGTCACAGGAAACCCCATTGGCCAACCTCCGCGCCCTGGTTTTGTAGATGGCCATTTTGGCCAGGGCTAGGAGGAGGTTGACAAGGAGGTCCCACAACTTTGTGGGGCATGGATGGGGAGTGCGTAGATAACGAGGTGAGGGGAAAAATGCAGCCAAAAACATAACAGGATATCTAAGAGGAGCCAGAATAGGGGCTGCAACCTGATGCACTCCAGATACACATGTGCCAGGGTCCCCCTCATGCCGCAGAAGGGGCATGTGTTCAGGACTGGGGTGAATCATAGAATTTAAGTAGTTCCAAGTAATAACAGACAGAACAAAGTAAGTTACCAAGCAAACATGCAAGTCAACAAAACACACAAGTCTAAGCCTAATACATTAAGAAACTGCATACAAGTAAATCTCACCCTTAGAGATGTTTCAACAAGGTTCTTTCACAGACTGGACTCCTTTGTAGTCTGGGTCCAGCAATCTTTCACACCCCTGTAGTAACTGTCCTTTGTTCTAGTTTCTTTCAGGCATCTCTTGGGGGTGGAGAGGCCATCTCTTACGCCAGCTGAAGACAAAATGGTGAGGCTTCCAGGGACTTCTATATTTTTTCTCTTGTGAGAGGAAACCCCTTTGTTCTTCTGTGCAAAGTCACAGCAGCAAAATGGAGTTTGTAGCCACCTGGGCAAGTCACATGTCTATGCAGGCTGACACCATTGTTTGAATGTTCCCAGGAAAGCTCAGATGTGGATTGGCATCTCCTAAAGTCAATTGTCAGTTAAGTATTTCTTGATTGGGCACTTACTGAGAATAGTCCTTTCTCAAGAAGCTGACCAAATGTTTCACTGAGGGTATGGCTACACTTGGAATTTCAAAGTGCTGCCGCGGCACTGCTGCAAAGTGTGAGTGTGGTCGGAGCGGCAGCGCTGGGAGAGAGCTCTCCCAGCGCTGCACGTAAACCACATCCTTTACGGGTGTAGCGTGCAGCGCTGGGAGCCGTGCTCCCAGCGCTGCTGCCCTGATTACACTGAGGCTTTACAGCACTGCATCTTGCAGCGCTCAGGGAGGTGTTTTTTCACACCCCTGAGCGCAAAAGTTGCAGCTCTGTAAAGTGTGAGTGTAGCCAAGCCCTGAGGCTACTTAGAATCAAACACATTAAGATACAAGTACAGAGCCAGTATTCATAACTTCAAATACTAAAATGATACACACATACAGACAGCATAATCATAACCAGCAAACTACAACCTTTCCATAGACACCCCACTTGACCTCCTCTATACAAAGTCTGGTGCAACCATAGGACCTTGGCTGCAACAATGATCTATACCGTCACAATTCATGTCAATAACATCACAGTATTATGAGCACATATTGGGAAATGTGATAGGGGGCAGCAAGTGGTCATGGTAATTAATCCTTTATGGTAGATAGAGACAGAAATTAGTACTGCTGTGACTGAAGAATGAGACTTTGATTGTATTTGTAACATGCTCTGTGTAGTATGAGGGGTTCTTCTTGCTCTTCCTTTAAATACATCATTTTGGAATGCTGTAGATTCATGTCACTTACTACAGAGTGATTTATCTGACATCCTGTCAAATTCATGTTTATTTTGACAAATTTATTTTGTTTAGTCACAGAAAACTGGAAATTTTTGCTTGTGGAGATTTGGATAGTCACTGGTAGCATGAGGTGCCAGCTACTTCCTTGATAGACAAATTGTTCCCAGTTTATTTTTTTGGTGGCCAGTGTTCCTTTTCTTCAGATTGGAAGAAGGTGAGAGGACTCCACCTCCACATTCTGATCCATCACTACCTCCCCAGTCCCAGTGAAAGGGGGCAGAGGTTAGATTTCTGGCTTGTCAGTTTCTGCTGATTTTACAATTACTGACATTCCCCAGTTTTCTCTTGTCTCTTCCCTCTTGTTCTTCCTGTAGTTCTTTTGAGGATGGCTTTCTAACCTATTTCTTTCTATGAGAGATGTTCTAGCTCAACCAGAATTTGAGGCAATAAACTTTCAACAGGTGATTCCATGTGTTATGCAGTAGGTCAGACAAGATCATTACTATATGTAAGGGGACTGCTGTCCCCTTACTAAAACTCAGTGGAGGTGTTTTGGTTGGCTATCTCCCAGTACCAAAAGAAAGGGGAAGGGTCAATGGGAAATCAGGAATTTGACTGACAGTCCCCAGGAACAATGGGGAGAGGCCAATGCTCCAAGTCAGCCTGATTGATAGGGCGGGCAGGCTAATCAGGGAGTCAGGAGGCAAGGGGGGGAGTCCCGTCCTCCTACCTGTGTGCCAGAATTGCCTGGGTCAAACAGAGTGGGGCTGAGCTAAGGAGAAAGCAGGGGCCCAAGCTGAGCTGGGGAGCAGAGCTGTGCCAGATCCAGAGGGGCCAGAAAACCAGCCCAGGAAGCAGGTCAGAGCTGGGAGCAGAGTCACAGAAGCAGCCCACAGAGCAGACCTGCCCTAGGAGCCAAGCTGCAGCAACCAGAGCCAGAGGGGCCAGAGAAGCAGCCCAGGGAGCTGGAGGCAGAGCAGCAGCAGCAGCCGTGCTGAGGCAGAGTGGAGCTTGAGCTGGGGCTGGAGCAGTCCAGAGCCAGGTGTAGTGAGCAGCTGGAGAGAGCGAGGGGTCTCCCAGTGCAGGGAGATGCTCCAGCCAAGACGCCCTGCAGGCCAGACTTTGAGGGGGGATCATAACCCCAGTGGGGTGGGGGCAATGCTGGGAAGAAGGATCCTGCCACCTAGAACCTGAAAGTGTGTGGCCACTGCCAGAGTAAGTGTCTGACCTGCAGCACCCCTGCAGCACAGGGAGGGCCTGAGAAGGAGGCCTGGAACTTGTGAGGAACAGACTGTGAACTTCCCTTACATTCCAGAGACACTGGTTATGATGTCCCTGTGCCACAGAGTGGGGTGGGGTGTTTTCCTTTAACTTTCCCATTTTTTCCTTATCTTTTAAAATTGATTGCTGGTTAATAAATTGTATTTGCTTTGAATTGTATGTAATGATCAGTGGGTCAGGGAAACATCCAGTGCAGAAAGAGCACCCCCGAGTGGGGACATCCTAGTCTCTGCCCTAAGTGATCACAACAATGTGGGGGGTCAAGCCCCCCAAGAATCCTGGATCCAGCCTTCCAGGAGAGTGGAAAGGGAGCCCTTGAGGTCAGACAGGCCTCTGGATAAAGGAAGTGGGAACAAGGACTCAGATCCTTTCACTAGCCTACTTCACCAAGATAGTGTGTAAACCAGGAAAGTTCCCCACAATAGCGGGACCATTCCCCTGCTTACATATAGTCTATTCTGGCCTTAAAATCTGTTATGTACTCCATTTAGTCACTCTCTTTCAGTGGTTAGCCCTATATTTTGTAGTCTGTGTACGTGCAGAATTATGTTAAACTTTGATGTTGGGATTCTTCTTGCTGGCAATTAAAACTGGGTGAAATTTTTTGGACAACTTTCATTTGCCCAAGAATACAGCTATGGGTTGATCAAAACATGAATTTGGTCAATTTCAACAAATTGTTTCAGTGGGGAGGGAGGTGGGAAATTCAGTGTTTCATTTTGACACTTGCAAAATGGAATATTTTGGCTTTTTTTATTCAAAATCACTTTTAATTTCGAATTGTAATTCAGTTTTAATTAAAACTTGTTAATGCTAAACAAAAACTTTTATTTGACCTGAAATTGATATTTTTGGTTCACTTAACTGTTTTTTGTTTAAGGTTGACCTGAAATGAGAGTTTTCCCTTTTTTTGTTTTTGTTTTTTAAATGACCAACGAAATGAAAAATTAGTTGTTTGCACAGTGCTATAGGAAACATATGAATACCATTGCAGAGGAAGCGCCTAGTACATCTTACAGTACTGAAGTGGTTAATCTATTGGCTTTGATTTATTTTTAGTTGAGAGTATATCCTTTAATGAGACACACAGGTTAGGTTTGAGTAATCCAAAAACATAATTTTGCAACAGCAATTTTGTGCTGATAAGTAACTAAAAGTAGAGAGCTAAGGTTTCATGTCTAGTTTTGTCAGGAACAATCTAGAGTTAACAATAAATGAGGATGGTAATAGTGAGATTATCACCAACTGAACCAAACTGAAATAGACACCTGTCTTTCTCTGAAGAATTCACACATGATTAAAGTATCACAGTAGCCTGGATGTGGGAGTTAGTCAAACATGACAAGTTTTCATCTTAAAAAATGAAAATTATTCTAGATAAGGTTTTATTTCATTTAATCTGTTCTATGCTATCATAAAATACAGGACTGAGGAAGTTGCTTTCGTGCAAGAGACAATAATTGTACATAATGTACTGAAGGCCTGTTATTACTAATTATGTGCATACTGGAAATTACTACAGCTTTCTGAAAGTCCATGCATAACAGTTAATCATTTCCCTACTATTGTAAGGTCCTCACATCTGGTGCACCTTGGTCCCTCCTGTCCTCTGCCCAGCTAAGCAAGCAGGTGCTTGGGGAGGCCAGTGGAGGGAGGGGGGCAGCACATCCAGGTCTTCGGCAGCAATTCGATGGCGGGTCCCTCAGTCCCTCTCCTTTTTGAGCTGCCGCCGAAGTGCTGCCGAAGAAGAAGAGAAGGAGTGAAGGACCTGCTACCAAATTCCCGCAGAAGAATGAAGTGGCGCGATTGAGCTACCGCCGAAGTGCCACCAATTGGCTTCTCTTTTTTTTCCCCCTCATTTCACTGCTTGCGGCAGCAAAAAAACTGGAGCTGGCCCTTTCTCTGCCTGTGGCACATAACAGTCTAGTGTCCTGTGGGCTATAATATTTTGGTCTTGTTTTGGTTGTTGGGTTTAGTGTACACATGTTGGATAGTGTTGGTGGTCTGCAATATACGAGACGCCAGACCAGATGATCTTCTGGTTCCTTCTGGTCTTAAGACTCTGAGTTACTGCTAAAGATTGCTGTGTCTGGGCAAGGAAACTTCAAGGGAGAGCCCAGGACTTTGAGACACCCTGAATATCCTTCCCACCATGGCAGGACTGATCCCTGACTGGCAGAGTGCCTAAGGTCCTCCAAAACTTAGATCCACTGGCATGGGTGTGAGGGGCGGCATTGCTGAAGAGTAGGTGGTACAGTAGTAGAGGATCCAGATTAGAGAGCAGCTGGGGCCAGATCCCACTCTGTTGCTTCTTGTGTGTTAATTTAGTGCACTACTGTGTCATGCATTTTAAAACAGTTAAGCAATGTGAACAGCTCAGACATAAGAAGCAGTAAATGGCAGGAGAGCAACACATGCATCTGGCTGGCCAAGCACTGAGGCAGTTTCTAGACCAACCAGAGAATTTAGACCAGCTAGATAATCTGATTTTGATGCAATGGGAACAGTGTGCCAAAATCCTATCTAAAGGAAAAGGATACTAACCAACTTGGCTAAGTCATCTCTCCTTTCTGTGCTTCAGTTTTCTATTTTAAAGTGGAGGTAATAATGCTTGCAGTTTACAGAGGAAAACCCCGCTGCAGGTACTAAGTATTATCCGTATGTAGGTGCTAGCAGAAGATTTGCAAACACTATCAGTCAGCATTCTAAGTACTATAGTCAAACTTTGCCATATTTTTTTATGAAAATGTTTGAGACTTTTTTATGTTTCTTTTATTTCCTAGCTCTTGACTAATAACCAAGAGTGGGCTCATATTAGACAGCACAGTATACAGGTTCGTAGCTAATGTGTGGTAGGTATGTTGGATATCTCTTGTCTTTCTAAGAATGCCTTTGTTTTTGTTTTAAATGCTCTTTGCTGCTGTAATTGTACAGTTCTGGGAACACATTGGGAACAGATGCAGTGAAGTCATTTTGTACCTTAACATAAGTTTACTTTATTTAAATCATTCCTATTCTTATTGGTAGTTTTTATGTTCATTTCTTTCTGTTACTATATCAATCCATTTTTAATAGTTCAGCTTATCAAGCAAAGAGAAATTAACATCAATAGCAGAACAATATAATTAAACTATGGGTTTATTTCATATGTTTTCAGAGTTTTCTAGTTGTCTTAGTACATTAACATTTGTTTAGCTTAAGGATTATTATATTTAAACACTGAAATTCTTGTAGCAAGTGGCTTTTCAACATCTTGAGTCTTCATTAGAGGTGTGCTATATAGTCAATTTATTTCTTAATTAAATAATTAATGAGCAGGTCAAAATTTTTGGACATTGTCATTGAAAAATGTGGTTTGATCAAAAATGAATAATTTCAGACAAACTGTTATTGACAAAAATATTCCAATTTTTTTTGTTCACAAATTTGGATGAAAACTATCTTGTGAATATCTTCAACTGGGAAATATATAATATCTCAACCAGAATTAATGGCAAGACAGTTGTCCAAGAATAGAAACTCATGGAGTCAAATTCTCTTCTAAAGTAAAATAGCACCAATCCAGTGAATTCAATGGTGATGCACTGATTTACATCAGCAGAGAAATTTGCCCTAGGGTTTGGAGACCATCCAAGGAGGGGAGAAAGGAGCAGGAGAGAAAGGAGGAGATCCATTTCATCAGCTTCTTCCAGTGGTTAGGGGGAAGCAAGGATGGTTGGGTTTTATCACTGACTCAGTCACTAGCCAGCTATGGCCAACTCACTTTTTCTCTGTTTTATGGGGATAATTGTATTTACACACTTTTGTGAGCTGCTTTGAGATGCATAATTTTCTTCCATATAAGTATTCAATCATTTGATTATACATGCCAGTTTTCTTTATTTCCTTGCTCGGGTATTTTTTAAGTATCAGAGGGGTAGCCATGTTAGTCTGGATCTGTAAAAGCAGCAAAGAATCCTGTGGCACCTTATAAACTAAGTGAACACCCACTTTGTCACCCATGAAAACTCATGCTCCAAAACGTCTGTTAGTCTATAAGGTACCACAGGATTCTTTGCTGCTTTTAGGATATTTTTGGCATCCATAATCATGGTATGTCTGAGCAGAGCACTAAGGCTTTGTTTTATGGGTAGGTATCATGGAGAATATTCCCATTAGATAAATTTCTGGTTAAAAAAATAAAAGAAATGTCTTTCGACATATCTGGCACACTTGAGTCACTGAACTGGGTACAATACTATATCAGTTCAAACTCCGTTATTAATCAACAATAAAGAAATTAAGGGGACTTTTTTCAAAAATTCTGAAACACTTAATTTGATTCCTGTATTTCTTTTAGTCAAAGATGCATGATCTCCCCACATCTTCCTTCTCTCTGCTCAAAATCTCACTGCTAAAGTTATTTATTTTCCTTTCCAACTGCTTTCTAACCACATAACACCACCTCCTTGAATCATTTCACTAACTTCCTGTTTTTTACCACATCAGGCTCCTTTCACACAGTTGCATGGTTCTGCATAAGTTCTCTCTGCCTACTCTTGTACTTTTATGTCGTCCTCTACCATCCTCCTTTGTGCATTTACAGCAAGACAACACAATATGGCCAGTGCTAGCCAATGCAAACAAATAATAGACGAGGTGACATTAACAGCATTCCTCCAACCCACCTTGGAGATAGGAATGACAGTAGGCCTGGGGTCAGATGGGGTTGTACTCAAGGCTACTTCAGGCTGCTGTCCATGCCACAATGGCTACACTGCTATTTTTAGTATGCTAATATGAGCAGAGCTAGCATGTGTCTGTCTATCCAGGCTGGGAATCACACTCCCAACTGCTGTGTAGATGTACCCTGTCTAGCTTAGGGAAAGCAAACTCCAGAGCTGAAGTTCTTCTGGCGAGAATGCCCTGCCTGACTCCATTCCCTAAGACACAAATCTTGTGACTGCCAAACCAAACTTCCCAGGCATCTCCAAAGTGAGGCACTGAAGAAAAACAGTTGGTCTCTGCAATCCACAGGATATGCACATACTACTCAATCATTGCTCTTTAGAAATAGAACCATCGCTTAAGAGGATACTATTTGAAAGAGTAATTAAAACAGGATGGACAAGCAATTTAAAAGCAACACCAATTAAATACAAACAAATTGATTTGTCAGTTTAGGTCCGATTCTTAATGTTCAGATACACCTGGCCAAATTCAGATATTGGACTCCACTGATGAAAATGGAACTTCATTGGTTTTCACCAGGACTAAATTTGGTCATGGTATGGTACCTTACTGCATGTACAGCACAGATGTCTCTGAGAACTGCAAGCTCTTAAGTAATACAGTTCCTTATATCTACAATTCAGTATTTGGAGGAGATTTTGTGCATCTACTATATCATCAGATTGGTTGGGTTTTTTCTATTCAGTGTTCTCTTCCTCCTGTACAGGAGTTATATACAATATAATTGCAAAAATGCTGTGTGTTTTTTTTTAATCATAGCTTTTGTTTGCACTCTATCTGTAAAGCCTTCCTTAGCTTTAGCTGACTAATTTAGCCTATTTAACCTTTTGTTTGGCTCAGTTTGATAACTTTACATGATGAGGACAACATCAAGGAAATTAAGTTATTTTGTTATTTCATTTATATAATTGGATTTGTCTGAACTACATCTGAACCTTAATCCAAACTTGAAGTAATAAATGTTTGCAGATTTAGCAGGAGAAAAAATGATTTCTGGATTTGAAACTAAATAATTTGTGCCAGGACTATAGGACAAAATGGACTGCTGGAAAAGAAAAGGCCATTAAGGTAATGAGAGTCACACAGCCATGTCTCTGCATATTTAGGGGGAAGGGCTTCAACCACAAAAGGCTCAAACACTGCCCCATAACATCCTGCCTAGCAAATGACTTGAACTCTTACTGTGCTGTCCATAGTACAAATCGGGGTGACATTGTCAAAAGCCTCACAATAAGCAATGCTTGCAGCACGCAGTTACCTTTTTAGTAGTTCCATGCTAGAATCTGTCGTTAGCACAACACCTGTGATGGCAGACTTCTGCTACCAAGACCAGACCACAGTCTTGCAGCTCATGGGCTACCAGAGCTGTTCGCTCTCAACCCACAGCCCTTTCCAGGCTTAAAGAGGAGAGGCACCTGCCAGTTTTTCCCAGGCTCTAGTGCTGCTTTCTTTTTCTCTTTTTCCATACTCCTGAAAGAACAAACCATCCACCTTATTCCCTGGCTCTAAAATGAAAAATAAACATCCCCAGTAGGTTTCAAATCCAGTATGTGCTGTATGGATTTAGCACATACTCTCGGGCTGCCTTGTCCACTGAGGATACATGGAGGGGCAGCAAGTTTGGTGTGCACAGAAGCAGGGTGGGAGTGGAAGTACAGGCTGGTCAGACAGGCTTTAGTGTTTACATGAGAGTTCTGGGCTAGAAGCAAACAGCACATTGCACTAGCAGTAGTGACCACTATAATTACTGCCATTCTTGAATCCACTGGGTAATGAGAGAGAAGGATAACAAGACCCTTCAAGGTGGGTGTGTGTTTTGTCTTGGAATGTTTTGTTACTCCTTCATTACCAGTATCTTTGCTTAGAGATGCACTGTGTAATTTTAGTTAACAATTGAATAGTATTGTATGCAGTACAGTGTCTCCAGCCAGGCTGCTAAGTGTTCTCCAAAATTAATTCTCACCCTCCCCTGATATTCTATCCTTTTTGAGGATAACTCAGCACAAATGCAACACTGATGTCTACTACATTCTTCTGCCTATAAGGAGAAAAAGAAATTTAGGGACATAGGTGTCACGGAGTGTGGGGGAGACAAGGCCCTGCACCCCCGGTTTCCTGCGATTCACCATGATTCTCAACCAGCCAGGAAAACAGAAGGTTTATTTAGATGACAGGAACACAGTCCAAAACAGGTCTTGCTAGTACAGACAACAGGACCCTCTTTAGTTAGGTCCATCTAGGGGCCCCAGGAAGGCCACAGCCCCGTCGGGGCCCCCCTCTCCATTTTCCAGCCAGCTCCAAACTGAAACTCCCTCCAGCCATCTCACTCAGCCTCCCTCCAGCTCCTTCCCCAGCCTTTGTCCAGTTTCCTGGGCAGAGATGTCACCTGGCCTCCAGCCCCCCTCCTGGGTTCTCATGTTACATGCTCAGGTATCCTCCCTTCTCCAATGCAGACAGTCCCAGCAAAACTCCCCTGCAACCTTCCCAGGTCAATACTCCCCACTCAGCATTCAAAGAACACATCAAGAATATTCCCACTTTGTCACATCGGTCAGATCATTCATCCAGCTAGTCCAGTATCCTATCTCTAACAGTGACAAATATGAACTGTTTCAGAGAAAGGTGCATGAAACCTGGAACTAGGCAGTTATGGAATAGTCAAGTATCCTATCTCTAACAGTGACAAATATGAACTGTTTCAGAGAAAGGTGCATGAAACCTGGAACTAGGCAGTTATGGAATAGTCTACGTTCCATGCAAGTTTCTCACTAATCCCATTAATTAGAGGTTGGCTTATATCCCAAAGCATGAAGCATGAAAGCTTATACCCCCTCCAAAATTCTTGGTTTATTTTACATGTCCATGAGAAAACTCAGGATTGACTGAAAGTTTTTATTTGCAGACCACACTGCAAAAGACAGTTGAATGGAAAATTTGCTATATTGTATAAGAATAGCAGAATAAACTAACAGTTCTTCTTGTTTGTATTCCAGCAATCTGTTGATCTATTCTATGATCTAGTTTGTCCATTTTGCTTTGTTTTGTTTTTACTGTAGACCTGCACTAAGCTGATACTAATGTGGTTCTCAGTGAGTGGTTTGTTTACACATATTTGTTGGTTTGGTTCCTTGCTCTCCAAATCTATAACTTATTTATACTAGTTTACCATCACCTAAATGCAGAATTTGAATTTAGGGGATCTAGAGAGAATGCTGTCCTTTTTACTTAAAATACAGTAGTTGAATGTAAAGTGGACAAATGGACATGAGAATTTGTTTGTTTAAACATGTATCATTCCAGTTGTACCAAAAGAGTGTAAATATGAGCCTTTGCAGCTCCCAATGACCCACAAAATGTGAAACCGCATGTGACACTGACACTGACTCTGAGACCATGACACTCATTAAGACATGTTCAAGCTCCATCAGTTCGGAACACTCTTGAACTTTGGAGATGTTTGGATCTGGACTGGATTTAAGATGGACCTGAATGAGAACACAATATCTGTATGATATGACTCGTGGGGATGGAGGGATTTTGTCTCCAGATATGAACTTCACACCATGGTTTCCTGCCATACAACATGGACATATCACTTCCCAATTCTGCATTCCTGCTCTGCCCTTGTCTCTTCCTCCTGTTGTCCCTCATCCTGCTCCCCTTCAACTTTCAGTCCAGCACACAAGGGGACCTCTAGAGAACTTTTCAAAACACTGGGTCTGGCTTTCCCTTAAGTCCATTCTACTCTGGCTGTAATGAGGTAGATATGAGGAAAACTGGTCAGAACACCTATCAGAGCATCCTCATCTCACCAGAGATAGGGGTGGACATTTTATATTAGAATCTATTCCTTTTATGAGATTTAGTGTTACAGATGAACAAGTGAAACCTCACGGTAAGCATAGCAGGATGAGATGCCACCGTATTTTGCTATATACAGTTCAATGTCCAGTTTGGTGAATAGTTTTCCTAGCTGCTTCCTGTTATGCTACTAAAGTGGAATATGGGGCCTTTAAGGCCTTTTGAGTCTAGTTATATTGCTCTTTAGTATAGAAAATAATAAACTTCCAGTGTTTTGTGTCTCCACACACATGCACACAATTGGCATTCTGTAGGGATAGAGACAACGTTGTTCCTATATTATAAATTGATATAGACTAAATGAATGGAATTTAATGCTAGATTTTCATGAAGCACAACAACCAAATAGCTGCCTTTCTAACAAATATTGTGGCAATAAGTGAGAAAGCATCTAGTGCCTTTCCCACAGATTTCCCACAAGGAATTGGGAAAATGAAGTGGAGATGATTTATTGCTCTTTGTTGTATTCAAAGCATAATCTTGGGGAGCGGGGGGAGTCGTCAATTGCTCAAAATGCTGAGTGAGCCAATATTTTAGAGATGGTTAACTCAATACAAACATTCCACAAACAGTTGATTAAATGAAAAGCAACACTAATAACACTATCTATAGTACATATTTCATTCTTTGTGCAGACCTGGCCTGAGGCTTTTTGTTAAAAAGCACCAGATGTTTCTTTGAGAAATGTATTTGCCTTTGTGTGATGACAGATGCTCTTTGAAATCGCAAAGTATGTAATCGCAGAGTTTGCCATTTGAAATCAGGAAATTCAATTTGTTTTCTCAGAGGCATGACTGAAGGGCAAAATCTAGCAAGAATTGCTATATAAACTAATGCTTTTTAATATTCTATACTAGACCTGCTACTCTGACCCTCATCTCCAATGCAGTTCCCAGACACAAATGGGAAAATCAATTTCCAAATGCAAGAGGCCACTGCCAATGGGAATTTCCTCTGCTCCTGCCTAGTGTGTTGCTTTTTCTTAAATGTGTTTGCCTTTCATATTAGTCACTTCACATGGCCTTTTTTATAAGCCTATCACACTGCTCATGGGAAGAAAATACACTCACCATGAGGCAATCTAATTTGACAAACATACTACATTAAACATACTCTTAATATCTTTAGAGTAGTGACTTAAGTCACTGTACAGCTGAAGACACTATCAAATAAAGGGTATTTACCTAACTCAAACAGAATGGATTTGTCTTAAATTTTTCGAACAATCAATCGCCATTAGACTAAGCTCAATATGTGAAGTTAGAGTTGCCTCTGCCCAGTTAAAGTGCATGAGAAAGTGATGAGTGTTCAGAAACGGGGGTTTTGATTGGAGGTTTGAGGTAGGGCTGTGCCAAACTCCTTCCATCAAACAAGACAAAATTAAACATGTTTCAGCTTCTGTTACATCCCCAAAACTTGTACCAGCTTCATGGCAAAGCTTGTTGAGGTTCAAAAACTGGCAGATTTTCATGCAAACTGGGCTAATTAGTGGTTTGGGGGTGGAAATTATGTAAAACTTAGTGGCTTTGGCTGAAGCCTAAGTATAATTCTAGGGGTGTGAGCCCTTGAGAGGGGAAACCAGAGTTTTGAAAACTGTAATATACCCTAGAGATGGTAGATACGTCTGAATATGCAGGATGTAATCTGCTTCTTATTGAATCAGTGGAGTTGATTCAGCTGATAGCCATTAACAGATAAATCTACAGGTTTTCAGTGAATATATGAAGGTTCTATTTTAATCTAGTGAAGGCCTTCGTGTTCAGAGTTTGTTTGGAATCAGCTCTGAACAAATCTGATCCTTATCTGAAATTTTATCCAAACTTATCTAACCCACTTTTGTTTGGAAATTGCATTCTTGCAAGATCTCTGGCACCTCCTTGTCCTATATAGAAATATCATGAGAAAAGCATTTCCTGTAGTATCAGCATGTCTCCTTCTAGATTGGCAGAAACAAGTTAGTGCTGAGGGACGCGCTCATTTAGAAGTAGGGCTTTTTTCCTGAACTTCTAAACTATTTTTTTAAAGGGTTGAAAAGGTCAGGCAAAGTTCCAGTCCAGTTCTTTCTATATTCATCACAATTTACAATGTTTAGACCAAGAACTCAAAGTCTTCGATTTTTCTGTTGGTTTGAATGGACATGGACAAAAAACTGCTAACCCACTTATACCAGTATGAATAACAGTGGAAATATCCCTGCTTTACATTGTTGTGAGGGGAAACTCTGGCCCAGTCAGCGCAAATACAAAAGACATCATTCTAATCTCACACCTGTAGATTGAGACCAACTGCTATTAAGTCAATTGAGTTTACATCAATCCAAAACTAGTATAAAGGAGCTAGTAGTCAGGCCCAGTGAGACTATATAACCCCACAGTAGTACTCATTGTGTTGGAATTTCCTCAACACAATTTCCCAATGGTTCTTCTGATGCTTAAAGGTAAGTAATTTTCAGTAGGTATGCAGAAGCATAATGACCATTACTGACAGAGCATACATCTAGCTAGATTGTTTTAGGAAGAAGCTATAGTTTTCTTAGTTTTGCATAAATAGTATACACAGAGAACCTCTTGCTGTCACTGCTGCACTCTGTGCAAACTTCATACCTGCATTACTTCCATTAAGACATCACTGTTCAAACTTTATTTTTACATTATTAATAGTGTTCATAAAACTTTCATTCCCTTCTCCACTTAGAAATTATCCACTCTACAATTTTAAGTGGCCTGTTGACTACTGACACCTTCCATGGTTTAAAAAACAAACAAACAAAAAAACAATTGGAGATTGTCAGGATTTTTTTCCCACCTCCACACCCAGACACACCCCTTCAGTTGTTGCTTTTAGATCACTAGACCTCTAATCTCATCATGTGGCAATTTGTTTCCTGTGTCTAGAAGTGCTGTGCCAAATCGCACCTTTTGTCTTCCTTCATTTCAGAACATACCTTTTCCCAAAGGACACAGGCAAATCCATCCAAAATGATGAAACATTCTTTTACCATGGTTTAAAAGTGGCACTAAATCATTGGAAAGACTACGTTAGAAATATTTACTGAGTCTCCACCATGGGTATGTTCTTAAGAGTGACCTGCTGGACGACTGGATGGAAAATATTAGATTTGTTGATAATTTTTTGCAGGATTGAGGTCTTAGTCCCTTGTTTTGTTTTCCAGGTGTGCTGAGTTCCCTTCATTTTTCTCTGAGAAACACGAAATGCAAAAAAGAAGGTCCCACTAATTTCTAATATTAGCTGGGTGCTAATTCTTCTTTGTATCTGAGAATATCCCCTGTGAATATTCCCATTCAAGTCTATAAGTGAAATCTTGACCCCATTCGAGTCTGTGGGAGAACTGCCATTGACTTTGTCTGATATACATAGCATTAAGTACACAAATAGTCATATGTTCGAGTACCTTGCTGAACTGGGGCCTGTGTGAAGCCCCCACCACACTCCCAGGCCTTTAGATCATCCTGACACCAAGACAGACCTCTGCAAATAACTAACTTTTCTAGTTTGCTGACCAAACTGAAAATTTTTTTTTAAATTGTTTTAGATCAACTAAAAACAATTTTCTTTTAATCTTTCTTTGAACCCAAGAAGTTGAAATTTTGTTTTCGGGTTTTAAACATTTGGAGTTTTAAACCTCACTTGAGGTTTTAAACATTTGTTTAACTGAAATTTTGTTCTTTAAATTGAAACACTTGTTTAGTAAATGTCCCGAAAAATTAGGGTGGTGTGGTTTTTTTTTTCTGAATCTTTTTCTCAGGCAAAACAATTCAGAGAATGCAACAGAAATATGCAAAATGTTTCCACCCCAAATCTATATTTATCACCAACAAAAAAATTTCTTCTGAAAAACTTCACTACTCTCTTCACCCAGGCCTCATGTCTTCATACTGCCAGCCCAGCTTCTATATTTTTTTTTATATATATAAACATATATATACTTGGAGCTTTCAAACTGTCTGGTGTCTGTTTTTTAGTCTTTTGATACTATGTTTAAAAAAAAACATCTATTGGCTTACAGTAGCCATCCTGTAGATGACTATAAAGCATCAGCATAGAACAGATGTGCATAAAATTGTTGCCAAATGCTCTTAGTATCTTTTTCAAAAGATAAACACAAACTGTACATCGTATGACTTCTCAACATGACTTTAATTACATACTTAACAAACTTCAAATGATACAGTGCAATGGATTCTTCTAAAATTCTGAGTTCCTTTCAATGCTAGGTATAGAGGATTCATAGGGAGTGGGTGGTCTAAGCTAATTGTCTTTTGTCCTGCCTAAAGTCTTGAAATGTGAATAGATCTGTGTTTCGCAACTGAGTCAGTGCGACAATGATCTATTATCAAATAATTCACAAGGCAAATTGAGGGTGATGGTGGGATGTAACATGAATGAACATATTTTTGTGCAAGGCTGACTAATGAAATTAGAGACTACTTATAATGAGTGCTACACATATTGCTCTTGGGGTGGTCAGAACAGGAAATGCTTTGGGCTACATTCTGCAGAAATAGCCCTCATGAAACACAGCATGGCATGCCTGTCTTTGGCAGCATAGTTGCTGAAAGGATTATATTAAATGACTGTTATAGATGACTTGGTGGGCCGGTCCTGATTCCACATGCTACTCCTGTTGATGTCCTAATTTGTGGAGCATAACATGAGATATTTAACTGAATGGCAGACTCCTTCAGCAGGTACTCATATAGTCTTTTCAATAGTTCACTGTTGTACAACATTATGCAAAAATTTAAGAATGCCAGGTTTTTCTCAGCTGGTGGTGATTTTTATTTTGTCATATTTATTAGGGCTTATGGACCAATTGGCTTTGTGTTTGGGTTTTTTTTATGTTAAAGGTTTTAGGATTTAAAGTAAATGAAAATTGCAATTCTACCAAATTCAACGGAGTGTCTTGATTTCATAGCGTATTTAGAAAATCAGGCCCTCAGTACTCTTCAGTCATGAAAGGAGAATCCATTCTGACAAAATCTGGGAAAGCACTGGCATTCAAACAAATGTCTAGATCCAAATTAAAGTTATTGTAACTTTCTTAGGACCACTATTGCCAGTTTATTCAACAGCAGTTTTTTTATATTATCATTCTAATGTTTGGGAAGACATAGAAAATTACGATCAAATTGGAGGATTTTGCTACCTCTTGTTCTAGAGACCTTGTGTCTGGGAATGTCAGACTTAAAACTAGATAGTTGTTCATCATTTTATTGGTTTCCATTCTCATCTGCGGAGTTTCTTTTCAGGCCATCCTTAGTGGGGAAACCTCGTGTGGGATAGAAATTAGCAGGACTGTAGACAAATTGGAATGTTAATCTTCATGGAGACCTTTTCAATGCAATTTCCCAATACTTCTGTCATTCCAGGATCAACATATGCAGGTGCTGTTGAGCAACAGAACAGTAGTAGCTTATAAACAAAAAAAGGTACACTCTAGATCTAAGGATTTTGCTATCAGCAGATCAGAGTCAATGCTTTCAGTTAGCAGTCCACAAGTCAGGCAGAGAAAATTCATAGCAGATGTCTTTTTAAAGGCTTAAATCTCTGGAAGGAGATGTCTTTTGGACATATGATTCCAAAAGATAAGCATTAGCTGTTTTTTCAAGTAATTTGTTTGAACAAGGGTACAAGAATATTATTTGTCCAGACGTTCCTCATCTGTTCTTGTAGTTGGATGCACTATTTCTAGACTAGAGGGGAAAGTAACTCTTATTGACAAAACATGGAATCTTGTTTAGTCAGAACTGTACAAACTGATCAGGGAGCCATTGCAAAATAATCTACTTATAACCTTTGTTGCCAGCATTAACCAAGTCTATTATCAGGCATGAATCCCAAAACATTACATTTCTCAGTTGTTCTGGAGGAGGTTATCAAGTACTCAGAATGAAGACTGTTTTCCGTAGCCTCTCCAGTTCTGATGGTGCACAGGACTTAGTTTATGAAACTGATAATGGAGCATGGAGTCTTATCTTTGAGCTATAGACCTGAATGCAGTGCAGATTAATAGAGAGAGACAGTTTCTACCATCTGATAAATGGACTATGTGAAATGATTTATTGGTGGCCTAAGTGTGCAGAACCTAGAAACCACCATCAGTTGATAGAGAACTCTTGCTGGCAAGTCTCATCAGAAGCACCACAAACTGAAAGGGCATGAAGATCTACTCTCACCTGTATAGCTGAGATGAGCGAGGGACAGAGAGGGGATATGGCTGGAGCACACAGTGCTTAGGGCTATTCTCTACTTCTCAGATCCCACAGAGGGATCCATGGGAAGCAGAATGTAGGTTAGAGTAGAGAACCTCTAATGGGCATTGAGGATCAGGTAGATACTAGCTGCCCCAAAACTGGGATCCCAAAACTGGCTTAAAGCCATCATTAATCCCAACCCCTGGCCCATTCCAGCACCAAGTCTAAGAACCGAATAAGCTATAACTGAGTGCTGCGGCCCAGATTTTTAAAGGTGTTTAGCCACTCTTGTGTTCAGTGTCACAACACCTAACTCTCATTTTCAAAAGGAATTTGGGCACTTAGGAGTCTAAATCCCAAATTCCTTGTGAAAATGAGACTTAGGCTCCTAAATCAGTTAGGTGTTGTGACACTGAGCACAGCAGTGCCTAAACACCTTTGAAAATCTGGACCTGTGCATTTAATAACTTTGTAATTGACCATACCAGGCTTTTTTACAGTAGTTTTTAATTCCTCAGGTATCATTGTGATGCTGATAGCTTGAAGTTGTAAAAGGTCAGTCATTTTTGGCAACAGGAGTTAATGACTGAGCTCTTTTGGTATTACAGTCCAGCAAACTATTTTCAGTTTCCCAAATAGAGGCTTGATCCTGCAAGCCTTATCTGTATGACAATGGGTTGTAGGATCAAACTCTAGCATCTCCAAGCCAGGCTTGGTTTTTTATACATATTTTTCAGTCTTACAGAATCAAAGATGGATACAATTAATATGTTTGGTGATCTAACATTAGCATGAGTTTGTAAATCAGCTGTGGCTTTGATCCTCCTTGATAGTTGTTCAGGGCTCTTAATCTTTTGCTGGAAGTGCTTGGTACCTGGCAGTATTAGGCCATTTCAAACCACGATCAGCTAGCTGACTCCAAGATATTTTAAAATGTTGGGAAGAGTCTAAGGAATCTTCCTATTCAACTAAAACCATCAGTGGAACAGAATATGAAACACAGTTTCCAGATTGCTGGAAATCCATTTTATTCTCAAATGTTGGCTGAAAGACCTTTAGCTAAAACAAACCAGAAGCAAATCAGCTTTGACTTTTTTTTACAGCCAAAAATCTATCTGCCTGATGGAAACTGTGCTTATTCAGGTTCTCAGTTAGTTTCATGAATCAGAAAATAGACTTCACAGCTTTGCTGCTAGTTAGTAAAGCACACACCATAAAATGTGTTGCATGTGAATATTCTTCTTTAAAAACCAGAGCCTTTCACTGGAAGTGGAGGCCCAGCTCTCTGGATCCTTTGAAAAACCCAGTCACGGTATTTAATACAATATTAGTGAGCAGTTAGTCAGTACCGGCTAATTACACTAATTTGAAGAGGCAGATGAGTAGAAATCCTCACAACTGGCTAATTACAGTAAATGATGTGTTATGTATTTGTAAATGATGGAATAGGATAACCTCATCAGGAAACTGAAAATGGATAAGAAATCAGTTTGAACTCAGATTTCTGAGGAAACATGTCAACATTAAAAGATCTTTTTATCTTTCATACAGTTCTGCTTCTGTTTTGTTTATGGCAATTCATTCATTCCCAAAGTTCAAGTCAGTCCCAGAACACTTGATGCATTGTCCCTCAGTCCCTTAGTGGTCCTGAGTTTGTCGCACTGACCAGAAACATTTAAATATCACATTTATGCTCAAAGTTGGCAAGTGCAGCTTGAAACAATAGTGCTCACATGAAACTGACTTCTATCTGGCGAAATGCTTTTCTCTCTAGAGGCAAATATAATAGATTATAACACCAAAAATCTGAGGTTTGGCAAATGAGTCAGACCCAATCAGAAGATCCTGAAATGACCCTGCAAAGGTCACCAAGTCTCAAAAAGCACAGCTCTGTGTGTGTGTGTGTGTGAGAGAGAGAGAGAGAGGGAGAAACAGAAACACACACTCTCTGAATATGCTTCAATGTTTTCACTCTAAATGCCTGCTCAGATTTTGTTCTGATTGTTTTTTGGCACTTTTCCTTGGCATGAGACTATAGTCTGTCAGTGATCAAAGCAGTCATTGTTCTAGTGGAGTCAGTGATTTTAAATTACTCATCCCTTTCATATTTGTTTGTTTCTATCTTTTGCTGATAGTCCAGTAACACCCAGGACGCACTCTCCTGTGAATTTTCTGTATTTAGGTATTTCTTATGGTCTCCATTAAGTATATTCTTGCAGGGAAAAGCTCTCCCTAATGATGTCTTTTGAATAACAAATATGGCATTTTAGGGTACTCTAGGAATCTGCATTATTGTGTAGATTAATTTAGGTTTGATCATGACCGTGCAGTAGTCAATTACTGTGTCTCTTCTATCTTTTTTGAATTATTAACATGATGATCAAGAAACTCTCTATGATACTGATGAGAGGATATTATTGTGCTTTATAAATACATCGGGGTGAGGAACACCAAAGAGAGAGAACAATTTAAGCTAAAGGATAATGCTGGCACAAGACCAACTGAGTAAAAACTGACCATAAATTAACTTAAGCAGGAAATCAGAAGGTTGCTAACCATCAGAGAAATAAGATTCTGGAGCAGTCTCCCAATACCAGTTGTGGGGCTAAAGAACTTAATTAGTGTTAAAATAGAACTTGATAAATTTCTAAATGGGATTTTATGATGGGGTTGCCTATGGTGTGGGGCTGTTCCAGTTCATGTTTTATATTCCTAAAATCTCATACTTCAGCCAGTCACCAATAGATTAGATCTCAAACTGCAGGTATTAGCTTGCACATGGCACCCAATATCTGAACACCATCATAAATCAGCTGTGTTTCAATTTGGGGTACCAGTTTGTGTCCATAGAATCATAGAACATCAGGGTTGGAAGGGACCTCAGGAAGTCATCTAGTTCAACCCCCTGCTCAAAGCAGGACCAATTCCCAACTAACTCATCCCAGCCAGGGATTTGTCAAGCCTGATCTTAAAAACTTCTAAGGAAGGAGATTCTACCACCTCCCTAGGAAACCCATTCCAGTGCTTCACCACCCTCCTAGTGAAAAAGTTTTTCCTAATATCCATCCTAAACCTCCCCTACTGCAACTTGAGACCATTACTCCTTGTTCTGTCGTCTGCTACCACTGAGAACAGTCTAGATCTATCCTCTTTGGAACCTCCTTTCAGGTAGTTGAAAGCAGCTATCAAATCCCCCCTCATTCTTCTCTTCTGCAGACTAAACAATCCCAGTTCCCTCAGCCTCTCCTCATAAATCATGTGCTCCAGCCCCTGATCATTTTTGTTGCCTTCCGCTGGACTCTTTCCAATTTTTCCACATCCTTCTTGTAGTGTGGGGCCCAAAACTGGAACAGTACTCGATGAGGCTCACCAAATGTCGAATAGAGGGAAATGATCATGTCCCTTGTCTGCTGGCAATGCCCCTACTTATACAGCCCAAAATGCCATTAGCCTTCTTGGCAACAAGGCACACTGTTGACTCATATCCAGCTTCTCATCCACTGTAACCCTAGGCAGGACCGGTGCCAGGATTTCTGGCACCCTAGGCGCCGGGCCATTTCGCGCCCCGCGCGCGGGGGTCTCACGACTTCGGTGGAGCTGCTCAGGCATTCCTGCGGAGGGTCGCTGGTCCATGGGACCAGCGGACCATCTACAGAAATGCCTGCGGCAGGTCCACCAGAGCCGCGAGACCAGCAGCAACCTTCGCAGGCACGACTGCGGCAGCTCCACCAGAGCCGCCTGCCACCCCCCCGGCAAAATGCTGCCCCCTCATAATAAGCCTGGCGCCCCTAAGCGACTGCTTAGATGTTCGAACCTTAAATGAAAGCGCCGACCTCTGCCCTAGGCGCCTTTTCTCCAGAACTGCTTCCTAGCCATTTGGTCCCTAGTCGTACAGTGAATGGGATTCCTTCCATCCTAAGTGCAGGACTCTGCACTTGTCTTGTTTGAACCTCATCAGGGTTTTTTTTTGGCACCAGTCATCTATTTGTCTAGGTCCCTCTGTATCCATATTCCTTACCTCCAGCGTATCTACGCAACTCCTCCCAGTTTTAGTGTCATCTGCAAACTTGCTGAGAGTCCAGTCCACGCCATGACCTCCCAGATCATTAATAGAAGATATTTGAACAAAATCGCCCCAGGACCGACCTTTTGGGGCACTCCGCTTGAAACCGGCTGCCAATAGACATGTGCTTCAGAATTGAGTTACCTTGAGGACCTGCTCCATGAGGCTGACTGGCCTGTATTCCCGGATCCTCCTCCTTCGCCTTTTTAAAAGATGGGAGGGCACTACATTAGCCTTTTTCCCGCTCCATCCAGTCCCTACCGCTGTTTGGGCCAATGAGTTTTTGGCACGATAATAGCCCAGAGTGGTCTGCAATCACGTTGCGCAACTCCTTTTAGCACCCTCGGAAGTGCAGCGCATCCCGGCCCCATTGGACTTGTGGCTCGTCGGTTTTTTCTAAATAGTCCCGATCCACTTCTTTCCTCCACGAGGCTGGTCACCGTTCTCGCCCCTACTGTGCTGCCCAGTATCAGCAGTCTGGGAGCTGATCTTGCTCTTGTGAGACAGAGGCAAAAAAGCATTGAGTATATTAGCTTTTTTCTACATCGCGTCACTAGGTTGGCCTCCCTCATTCAGTAGGGCCCACATTTCCTTGACTTTCCTTCTTGTTGCTAAACATACCTGATAGAAAGCCTTCTTATTACGTCCTAAATCTCTTTGCTAGCTGCAACTCCCAGTGTGATTTGTCCTTCCTGATTACTCTGCATGCCTCAACAATATTTTTATATCCTCCTGGTCATTTGTCCAATTCGCTTGTAAAGCTTCTTTTTGTTTGCGTTTAAGTCAACAGGGATTTCATGGTTAAACCAGCTAGTTGCCCTGCCATAAGTTTACTATTCTTTCTACATATCGGGATTACGTTTGTTTCCTGCAATCTCCAATAAGATTTCTTTAAAAATACAGTAAGCTCCTCACTGGATCCTTTCCCCCACTCAATGTTACTTTTCCCCCTCATGTTATTTGTTCTGCCCCTCAGTTCCCTGAGGGAAGTCAACGTCTGCTTTTTCTGAAGGTCAAGGGGTCGTATTCCTGCTGCTTCTCTTTCCTTCGCTTGTGTCAGGATCCTGAAATCGACCATCTATCGGTCCACTGTCCGCAGATTTCCCATCCACTTTTTGCTTCCCCTAACTAACTCTTTCTCTGATTCGGTGAGGCAGACAGGTGTAATAAGAGCTCTGGCCCTAGTTGGGTTCCTCCAGCACTTGAAGCCAGAGAAATTGTCCATGAGTCTTTCCAAAACTTCCTGGATTGTCTGTGCACTGCTGCTTTGCTCTTCCCAGCAGAATATCAATAGGGTGAATCATCTAGTTCTTTCTCACTCACCTACTTTCAAACCACTCTGGAAGACAAAATATAACTGGTGCTTCGTGCTTCTTTCTCCTTTATTCTAACCACTATATAATCTTGCCTCTCTAAAAATGCAGTCGATAATAGTCAGTTTCACTGTGTTAAAATGAAGTATGTGTGCTGAGTCAATGCCTGTGGTTACTTTAGGTTACTTGTGAATGTGTGATCTTCAAAAATGCCATACCCCTAACTCTCACTTTTCAACCACTTAAACAGGTAATAAATCATCAGGTTGGTATCATGAATCATATAACAATACTAAGAATATTACTCTACTCTAAAGGTTTCAGGAATTTTTCCATCAGGGATAGACTCAATACTGTGGATTTGGGTGTGGATGGAAGCACCAAATCTATCTGTGCCTGGAATATGGCTATCACTTACATTGTGCAGCCGCTGTGTAGTTACAGCTGTTCTTGTCAGTCTGTTAGGAAGCGCTGCAGTGTGGTCCACTTACTGACAGATATCCAGCAGCTTGCAAGTGGTGCAATTTGCAGCATTTGGCAGCGCTGTTGGAGTGGTGGCAATTTGGGCAGCTATCCAAGCGTTCAATGGCTGCAACGTGCTTTTCAAAACGGGGTGGGGTGGAAGTGTGACAGGGAGCGTGGGGGAGAGAAAGAGAGAGTGGATTTTGGAGCTGACACTGTTCTCAGCTCCTGCGTCTGCCAAGTTCTAAGGACTGGGAAGATACACAGCCATCTACTTTCAATCATTTAAAAAGTTTTGACCTTACCACTCTCCCTCTCATATATATTCACTAAATGCAAATTATGACTCGTTTCTAAATAGCCTTAGACCAACATAAGCGTCTGCTTCAACACAGACTGCCCCCTCCCCTCTCTCCTCAAGCAAAACAGCTGGAACATTCCAAAGCATTCCCCTGCCCTCCGCTCGCTGTCGCGTCGGCGTGGAGCAAGGAGAGCAGCTGTATGTTAGTAAGTAGCTCGGGAGCTCGTAGTTCATAAGCTCATTCTCGATTTGATTGCTGGACAGGAATTCTGGATCTCGTTAATAGCCTGGAGGCCTATTATAACCAGCGCTTTTTGGTCGGCCACACTTGAGATGAGCTCAATGCGCTTGCATCACCAGCGCGGATCGCTATACCCTAAGCAGACCAGGTGTTATCAGCCAGCGGCTGGCTGTCACAGGGAGTTGCAGCGCTGGCTGTGCTTTGCAAGTGTGGACACAGAGTGAGTTGCAGCGCTGGTGATGGGGTTACAGCGCTGCAACTCTCCAGTGTAGCCAAGCCCTCTGTCTTGTTGCCACATTGAGGAGCAATAAACTAAGATGCAAAAGATTTCACAGCTCCAGAGGGGTCCAGCACCACTGAGAAAACTGCGTATATTGTTAGTTTATTTAAGAGAAAGATTTCCCCTGGAATATGAGGGAACAGAATTTATTTTTGCAAGGAAATTATTTGAAAGCATGTTCATCCACCCTGTGATTCTATAGACTGTTTAAGGTTATGACAAACAGGGACGGGGAGATGGGGGGGTTAGCATGCTGGAAGTGGGAATATTGTGGGGGCTGATGTCTGTTTCTCACAGTATCCCGTGGAGGTGAGAGCAGAAGCTGGAAAAGGGGCTGGAGTAGCTGCCAAAGCATCCAGGATCAGGCTGGCTGCCAGGAGACAGGCAGGAACAGCTCCCCAGTCCTCTTCCTATCTTTTCACTTGGCCCAGTGACTAGCAGCATTGCTCAGGTTTGGCTGGGCCCCCACTCTGTTATGACAGGGGAGCAGCTGGGTCAAATATGAGTGGGTGGCATTGCAAAGAAGAGCACATGGCACTTGACAGTGGGGGTGGGGGGAGGGAGGAGAAGGTAGTATGAAGGGATATGGAAAACTTTCCTCCTGGGAGGAGACATGCATGGTCTATGTGAGTACACATCTGCAGTGGGAAGGTGTGATGGGTTCCGTCACAGAGATCTCCTTGGGACTGTCACCTGATGTGCTGAAATTACCTCTGAGCCTATTTTCCCTGCCAGCATGGGACTTCCAGAACCCTGTATTGTTGAGCCAGACATGCTAGCCTGCTGTAACACAGACCCAGGGTTTGGTCCATGCCCCCAAAGCTCCAGACTTAACTGAAAACTGCTCAGCAGGATAACTGTTTCCAGCACCCAGCCACCCAGTTCCCAATGGGATCCAAACTGCAAATAAACCTATTCTCCTCTGTATAAAGCTTGTACAGGGTAAGTTCATAAATTGTCCGTGCTCTATAATGCTGATAGAGAGATATGCACAGCTGTTTGCTCCCCCAGGTGTTAATCATTTACTCTGGGTTTAGTAATAAATGAAAGTGATTTTATTAAGTATAAAAAGTAAAGTTTAAGTGATTTCAAACAGAACAAAGTAAGTCACCAAGCAAAATAAAGCAAAAATGTGCAAGTCTAAGCCTAATACATTAAGAAACTGAGTTCAGGTAATATCTCACCCTCAGAGATGTTCCAATAAGCTTCTTTCACAGACTAGACTCCTTCCTAGTCTGGGCCAAATCCTTTCCCCTGCTACGGTCCTTGTTCATTCCAGCAGACATCTCAGGTGGTAAGCAGGGGTTTTCTTATGACTGGCAGCCTTCTTTGTCCTGCTCCACCCCCTTTTATAACTTTGGCACAAGGCAGGAATCTTTTGTCTGTGCTTGTCCCCACCCCTACCTCATCAATGGAAAAGTACAAGGATTAAGATGGATTCCAGTATCATGTGAGATGGTCACATGTCACTGTAAGACTCCTAGTCTCCATTCCTCCTGGATTGGCCCACATGTACACAGGAAGGTTTGCAGGTAAATAAACCATTTACAATCAGTTATCCTAGTCACTGGGAGCCATTAAGATTCTAAACCACCGTTAATGACCCACACTTTGCATAATTACAATAGGACCTCAGAGTTATACTTCATATTTCTGGCTTCAGATACAAGAATGATACATACATACAAATAGGAGGAATATATTCAGTAGGTTATAAGCTATGATACCTTACAAGAGACCTTTTGCATAAAGCATATTCCAGTTACGTCATATTCACACTCATAAGCATATTTCCATAAAACATATGGAGTGCAATGGCAAAGGAAGCACCAATGATTATGGGTCAATTAATGAAGAGGAGTGTTAAAGGCGTAAATCCTCTATTGTTGTAGTAACAAATGTCACAATAAATGGAGTTGGATGAGTGGTTTGGTGGGTGCAGTTTTGAGAAGTACACATTTCAGTGTGGGATGCACTGTATATAGAAAGACCTGGGTCTCGAGGACATATACAAGTATCTTGGTATAGTGCTTAGTACATTTAGGTTTCAGCATGCACCTCAGAACCCCCATCCCCATTTAAAGTGAACTCCTGCTACCTATGATTACAAAACACCATCCCTTCATTCTACAACCCAGCAGATCGAAGTCTTATTCTAGTCTACAAACCTATTTATGTAAATGTCTAATTGGGGCTTACAGACTGCAGCACATAAGTCTTTGTATAGCACGCCAGTGCGGTCCTGGAACCAACCTCCTGAAGCTACTTCTTTCTCATGGCATGATAACATACCAGCTTCCTTACTTTATTTCTAATGAACTATTACTTCCTGGCCTAAAATATATGTAATTTAGGCCTTGAGGGCTTGATCTGACTCACTGATGTCAAGGATGGGCCTCCAATTGACTTCAGTGAGATCTGGATCAGACCCTGATTCAGCAAGGTTTCTAGGAAAGTGTGTACCTTGAAATATTTGAATAGTCCCATTGATTTCAAGTAAAGAATTTACTTAATTTGCTCAAGTTTTGCTGAATCAGAGCCCTAACAAGATACGTGTCAGTGCGTTGCTATACTGGGGCCACTATGATTAAAGTAAATTCAATTTTGCTTATTTGTTAAATCAATGAATAAAGCGGAATTTGCTACAGGCTTGACAGATTATTTTCTAGCAATATTTCAGAGTGTTAATGTACCCCCGGTACTTAACAACTTGGTGAAACCCTATATGTTCCAGAGAATACTTCTAAATTAATTTTCTATAAATAGGAACTTACCTGTACTATTGAGATGTCAGGCGAGAGGCAAAGAGTCCTTGAGTTCCTGTGTGTCCTGTAATGTGATTATTTCACTTGGTGTTTGAATTCTATTGTGTTCAAAACTGATGGACCACATTCTGTTCCCTGCTGAATTCTTCTGGATTTCCACCAGAACAAGTGAAAACAGAATTCAGGCCATACTGTTGTACAGCTGCTTTAGTCTTATTTCCTATACCACTATAGGTAAATGCCTTATACAGGGAAAAGGAATTCAAAAGGGCTGGATTGAGTGATCTCTCAAGTCTCATTATTTTAAAGGTGCAGGCAAATATACATTTGTAAAAAACACTCATGATTCCTCCCAATTTGACTGATCAAAATCAAATCTGTTTTTTTCTCCCAGCCTTTGCTCTCATTTTACATGCATGTAAGTGAATTTGAAGTCAATGGAAATACATGTGCGTAACTGACAGCAGAATGTGGCCTCATCTCTTTTTCTGCAGCTCCTTCTCTCATAAAAATATTTTTTCTTTGATGAATTATTTAAGTGTGTGCAGATTTGTTCTTGTCAAACACAAATCTGATCATCAGCATTTGTATTATGAAATAAACTGACTGATCCAGAGTCTAACATGAGAATTTAAACAGATGTCTATAAAACCTGGTTTGTTTTAACTCCAACACAGATATACAACTATTCATTTTGTTTAGTATATGCTCAAAGTTTTGGTATTGAAATGTCATTTTTCCCCTCCACATCTCTTAATCTTCATCCTGTACCTCCCTATTAAATATTAGTTCCAGCCTATGATACTCAACTTGCTGTTTCAATTTCCTTCATCTAACCTCAGAGGGGCTTCTCTTTCTCGCCATGGCTCTGTCTTTAAAGCCAAATTCATACTTTGTATTCAGGGAGAAACTCTGATAGAACTCCTCTTGACTTCAATAGGGTCAGGATTTCACTCTCCATTTTCATTCAGGCAAATTCCCTCTGCTGGTAGATGGCACATCGCCATGTATACTATGTGTAAACTTTTACATCAGTGGCAGTCTGACTGAGTAATATCTAAGAGAGGAACTCAAGACTTGGCTCTGATATGCCTCAGGCTCTACTTTTTATTTAATTGATTGATGGTATGAGACACAATCAATAGAAATCTTTCGCAAAATAGTATATTTCCAGTAGTGCTTGCTGTGCTGCTTCATAATCGCAGATCATTTGGATTATTTTCTTGAGCACCGAGAATGTAAGTAAAATAGTGTGTTTTATATGAATTTCATAAAGCAAGGGTAAATCTCAGGCAATCTTCAACTACTGCTTGTGGAACTTGTACTTCCTGGTGAACCAAGAGCAATCTTGTTACGTTAGTGGAACTGGCTTGAGCTGCTAAGTGAAGACATTAATAATTTCCAAGCCAGTATAGATCATCAGTAATTTTGGTTTCATGAGGTTGATTCTTGGATTTCATGGGTATGAAAGAAAGAAAGAAACATGAATGTGAACTAAGAACAATTTAATTTAAATTCACTGCTGACATCTCTAGCTTGCGCCTGTGTTTGGCAAACATGAAATACTTCTTACCTGAAACCTAGCAGCAGCACAGTGTTGCACATTTACCATTAAAATTCTTCCAAATTATTAAAAGCTGCTCTGACGTTGTTGGAAAATCACGCCAGTTCCAATGGCAAAATATAATCTTTAGGCTGAATGTATACAATACATGCATAACACCCATTAACAATAAAAGGAGTTACTGAATGGGTACATATTGAGGAGAAAGTAGACCCCTCTGAATACAAGCACTGGAAAGTTTTCAGTTCTCAGAATCACTGCAATTTGACTTTACCAAACCTTTTTTCCACCCACAGTAACAGCATATAGGCAATTTCTCAAAAAAGTTGGTAGCCGCAAAGGTACTCTCAACAAGTACTCTGCGCTTTCTCCTGCCAATGTTTGTTTCCACATTGATTATAAGACAGAAAGTGAATGGGGTCAGCATTAATTTAATTCCCCTAATCTTATCAAGTTCTGAACACAGATAAATAAGCAACTCATTTTATTTCATTAAGGCAATTCTTTTAATTTAATTTCATATTCAGTCTGCTCCTGCAGAATAAGTGTCCCCATCCACTATGTAGTGATTACACGAAATGCTGAAGGTCACTTAGAGGTAAACCTTGAGTTTTGAACTGGATTTTATCTACTCTGCCCTATTGGACTTTTGATGAACATTGTACAATTTAAGGTTTCTTTAGATCTAGATAGGTTATGTGAGTGCCTAAATTTGGTGCATTTCGGGGGCAATGTGACTCTGAGGAATTCTACTGCAGTGAAAAGCCATAAAACCCCAAAATACCAGCAGCCACCCTCCAGATCATAAGCTACAAAATAAGACATTAAAGCAGAGAATTTCAAATAGTGGGGCATACACCCCTAAGGGGATATGGAGGAATGTCCGGGGAGGGGTCGAGAGGCAATGCCAGGTGGTTTGTACCAGCTCTGCCTGCTGGGACCCAGGACAACTACCACAAGGGATAGAGAAGGAATACAACCTCTACCCCCTCACTCACTTCACAGGCCACACAGGCTGTAGGTCAGTGTCAGCATCTGCTGGGGCCATGTCTATTCCTGCTCCCAGAAGCTTCTGTGGCCAGTGCTGGCTCCATCCCCAGAGACTGTCGCACGCACCTTCCCCAACCCTGAAAACTTGAGGGGAGGGAAAGGTGGAGGGGCAGGTATTGACCCTGCCCTAGCAGCATATAGCCTGGCTGCAAGGTAGAAGCAGCCTGCTGCTGAGGAAGTCTTGGCTGTGCCATTGGTAAGTATCTGCGTATTTGAAACTTACAGGTGTAGGTAATTTAATTAAAGTTGTGCTAAGGTCTCTGTTAAGTTTATAAGTAGGCTATCATATCAAGCATACTTTCCCATGTGTCTAGTTTTGTCTGGGTTAGGGGGGCACAACCAAAAATTGTAACTCAAAGGGGTGGCTCAGGTCAAAGTTCAAAAACCTCTGCATTAAAGATTCAGTGGCACTTTTAATAAGACCAGGGAGGCTGATTCTGCTAGCGACTGGCCTAAAACTTTAGGCGGAGTGCTGTAACCCTTCTGAGTTGCTCCTTAGCAGCACACGTTATCATGAAGGGTGCTTTAAAAATTGCCTTTTTGTCTTTTGCTCTGGCTGCTGAGCTGTTCGAAGAATCCATATTGTGGCTTCAGCTGCCTTGGTCCTTCTCATTCTAGTAGGGTGTGCCAAGTGCTCCCAATGGATTCTTAAAACCACCACCACCACCACCACTACCAAACCCCTATACCTTTAACAGTTGTGAATGGTGCATACAATTAGAATGCCAGTACACTCTTTGTTCTCTCTGTCTTCTGCACAGGGTTTTACCTCACTAACAGAACTGTTGTGGGTTAATCATAATGTCTTGACCTAATTCCAACGAAGTAAAAGATTCCATCTATGTTTAAAATTCCCATCTATACTTTTGTGTAGATATTTCTCACTTCTTGAGTCATATTGCTGTGTGCTAGTACATAGCAGTCATGGCCCATTGCAGATGTAAGTGGTGATTACTGTATATTTAATCCTTTATAAAATACTGTGGGATCCTGGTGTTTTGAATGCAATTATAAAGATATCTCTATAATTACATGAGGAGCAACAAATGTTACTGAAAGTTGCCATGCAGTGTTTCAGTTCTGTGTGATGTTAAATTATTTTACCAGAGACTACTGGTGATCAAAATGAAATCTTGTGGTCTGAGGGATAGGATTAGCACCAAGTTAACAAAAAACCATCTCTTAGGCTATGTTAAACCAAGACAGCTGATACAGTTGCAGGATATGAAATAGACAGACAGATGTCATGGATCTCTGTTATAAGAGCAATTTAATACTTTATTTTTTGTGATCCTCTAACAGTTGTCACGTCCCCACCTCCGCCCCATTCTCTGGCTCCTATGCTGCGCTTTGCAGGTATTGCTAACTGTAAAGGAGCAGACTCTCATCTGGTGTTAATTGTCATAGCTCTATTGAATTTAATAGTCCTATGACAATAGGACTGATAAGAGTCTCTCCTTCCCCCCTAAACAGAGAGAGGACTAACTGTTGTGACGCTACCAGGCATAGACATCTCTCACTCTCAGTATGTATAATTCTACGGTAACAATGTGCTTGAGTCAATGATTTTTAGTAGGTTTTTTATGTACCTCCCCTTGTCTAGACAGCACAAAATGGAAGAGCTATTTAAACCCTCATGCTTAAGTCAAACTCTAGCTATGGAGGGCAGGGGGATATTTTTCTGGGGGTAGGTTATCCAATAACTACTTACAGCAGGATCTCTTGAATCTCTTTGGAAGCATTTGATACTAGGCACCGTTGATGATAGGGTACTGGACTAGATGTACCACTGGTCTGATCCAGTATGGTGATTCAAATGTTCCTAGATATATTTGGAAAGATTATCTTGAAAATCAGCCTGTTTGTCTGACCAGGTTCTTATAATGTACCTGTTATGGCAGACATCACCAGCTGGAACTGTTATATATCATCATTAAAGATATTTTTAAAGTGTGTAAGCAAATCTTCAGTCTTGGGAAGACATGCCGTGTTGTCGCACAAGGTTCTAAGTGGAAGCAGTGGTCTTTTGAGTAGCTGCTGTGTGAGCAGCAGGAGAGGTTGCTCTCAGCTTTGAGTTTTAATTAGTCAATTCTTGAGATAGTTTCTCTCTGAGAAGTGGGTATTGGTGCTGGCTTTAGGTTCCCAAAAGAGGGGATTTCCTGCATGCTGTTTGACCATCTTTGTACCAGAACTGGTATTTTATTTACTCATACTCAAGTTATGCCTGAATATACCCAGATTCCATGGAAATCTAACCTGCAAGACCCGAGATATCTGCCACTATTCTGCAAAGAAATGATGCTGGTGTCCAAATAGGACATTTAGTGTCATAAGAAGGGACAGTAGAATCAACCCACTCTTTACCTGAGCATCTAAGCAGCCCTTAAATTTATTTATGCAAACTAGCTAATTATAAAGGAAAGTGTCTTTGATAAGAAAATAGACCTAATTCATAGGCAATACGTAGTGATGTTTCATGTTGAGTGGATATAATGAAGTTAATAGTCTGTTGCGCAGGAGTCTAAGACTGTTAATTTCTTTGGCAAGAAGCCAGAAGAAAGTGCAAGTTAAAGTAGTTGTATTTTCTTACATCCTTCTTTTAGTTGCTTTTCCTGTTACACCAAGTAGCTGGGAGAGAGAAATGTATGAGTTACACCAGTCTAATTTTAAACTTAGTGGGACACATTCAGAGGATAAGGGTAGGAGAAGAAAGTGCATATAAGAAATTGGAATTGAGACTAGTCTGATGTATGCTGAGAGGTTAGACGAATGTGCAAATTACACAAACTTGGAGTCCTTTAGACTCACCTAAGAACTTGGCTCAGTCTTCAGAGTGCAAGAACTAAACAAAGAAATCATGAGCTATATACAGTGCTTCCTCTTAATGCAATTACAGTCTCTCAGGCTATGTGGAAACTGTTAGTTTTTAAAGATCAGCTTGCATTTAATTATGCCAATAAACTCTGCAGGCCTATCTGTCTATTAGAGAAAACATTGTTGCCATTGTTTCTAATATAATGTTTTAAATTTACTTAAAAGACAGACAAAAAAGAGTTAAAGCTATTGTTCTTCAAGCAGGGCTTAGACTGGGATGAAAAATAAGTGCTAAATCTGCCAGTGGCTGAGAACAGATTTTCACTAGCCTGATATACAGTTTTCCTTTTTTTTTTTTTTTTTGGCCAAGCTACAACAACAAAAACTAGCAGCATAAATAACTCATACTAACATGTGCATGTTATGGCCATTGATTGGGCCCTTTAAAGCTCAAGGCTGTAGTTGCAGGTCACACAACTAAGAGTAAACATGCAACATACTGGAAAGCCAGATATAAGGCTTCCTGCCTCTGGGGTAGGAGTTGTAGATAAGAGAGACCCAGGGTCAAGGAAACCCTCGTGTGAGCCTCTCCATATTAGCCAGGGAGGGCTATCAAAGAGGAAGGGTGTGTTCCCTCCCTTCCCAGCAGGTGGAATCTGGGGAAGCCTCAGGAGATTAGTACCAGGATTTTGAGTTCATTTGCTTTTTGTTTTGTCATTCCTGTTTGAAAGTGAAGCCAGCCCTGAGGAAAGGGTCTTGGACTGAATGGCTGTTGGGAGCTTTATGTTAACGTCCCCAGCTGGTGAGCTGGAACACTGGCTTTCAAGTTGTGACTTGTCTTTTTGAGTTACTCTGACCTCTCTTTTATATTATCCTTTGACAGGGATCGGCAACCTTTGGCACATAGCCTGCCAGGGCTGGTTTGTTTACCTGCCATGTCCGCAGGTTTGGCTGATCGCAGCTCCCACTGGCTGCGGTTTGCTGCTCCAGGCCAACGTGGGGGCAGAGGGAAGCAGTGACCAGCCCATCCTTCAGCCCACACTGCTTCCCACAGCCCCTATTGGCCTGGAGCGGTGAACCACAGCCATTGGGAGCCACGATCTGCCGAACCTGCGGACATGGCAGGTAAACAAACCGGCCCGGCCCACCAGAGTGCTTACCCTGGAGACCACCTGCCAAAGGTTGCCAATCTCTGTCCTAAGATTTCCTTTTCCCTCTCTCCCTTGCAATATCTGTTTTTCCTCTTTCTCTCTCTCTCCCTTGCTCTCTCCTTTTCTCTCATTGAAAAATAACACATTCTTTCCTCTCATTTCTGTCTCTTGTTTTGTTTCCCCCATACTCCATCCTCTCTGATCATCTTTTCTCCACTTTTTTATCCATTAGCTGTATCCATCCCTTTAAGCCTCTCCTTCTCTTCCGCCTTCCCTTCTTTCATGGCTCCTCCAACCTGCTTTTGAAATAGGCCTCTAAACCCTGGAGTCCTTCAGGCTGCCTACCTCACCATGTTATCCTTACTTGCTCTTTATGATCCATAGGGTTGGGGATAGGGATGGGGAGAGAGGTTATTTGAATTGCCTCAGAATGTCCTTGAGCTTTCTCCACCTTCAAGAACAACTACAGCATATTCAATTGTGCTTCTAAGGCCTGATCCAAAGCCCTCTAAAGTCAGTGAGAGCCTCTCCATTGATTTCAATGTGCTTGGATCAGACTCTGCAAAGAATATAACTTTTTTAATTTGATCTAAAATATTAAAAATCTGTTGCTTCATAACAATCATAAGATTTTGCCGTTTGAACAATATATTGTTCCCATATATCCTCCAACCAGACTGCATTGTGCAGCAGGGCCAGTGCAAGGATATTTTGCGCCCTAGGTGAAACTTCCACCTTGCGCACCTCCCCACCCCTCCAAAAATAATCACATACATTATACACAATACATGGTCACAGAGTAACATGTTATAATTTAGAATTTCTGTTTCCACGCTTTAAGTTAAGCAAATTTAGAAACAAGTTCCTCCAAGTCAATGCTGTGAGCAATGTCATGTTCTATTGACAAGGTAGATAGCCCAACAAGTCTTTGTTGCAGCATTGATGTTCGCATGTATGTTTCTATCAACTTGAGCTTCGAGAAGCTTCGCTCACCACTGGCCACAGAAACTGGGAGAGTCAAGACGATGCGAAGAGCAATAACTGTGTTAGGGACACTATCTGTCAGCTTATTTTCCCATATGAAGTTCAATACATCTTGCGGTGATGAACTCCTTTGGACTCGCCTTGCAATAGCTTGCAACTCACTGCACAAATCAAAGGCTTCAATATTTTTGGATTCATCATGTTGCAAAGCTTTCTCCAGATTCAAGCAATGTTCCATAATTTGCTTTCGTGTTTTATTTTGTAAACTGTAAACATCATATGTGAAGCCAAATACTGAACTAATTTGCTGCATCAATGTGAATCTTTCTTCAACCGAATGTATTGCTGTGTCAATGACTGCAAAGTAAAAGTTCACTTTCAATTTTTCTTTCAGATATAAATAGGTTCGTTCATCTGCTTCATATGTGAACTGCTTCCTCTTCTTTCTTAATAGGATTGGATCTGGTTCAAAAAGTGCCGGTACATCAACTCCTCCCAAGTTCACCTGCATCTACCAAGTTTTCTCAAAGGCTGCTCACTTCTGTGGCCCACAAGAAACTTCTTGTTTCTCAAGTTGATTAATGGCATCACATATATCAAATTCTTTTGCCTGAAGTTGGTTTGCTAGTTATGTTGATCTCAACAATTGTCATACCACAAAACAAGAGAAACAAGAAACTTGAAACTAGAAATGGCTTTTGTAAGAGCCTTGCATCAACTTGTGATTGTTTGCCAGATGATCCTGTCAGAGTAGTGTCTTCATAGATGTCTACCAGAGCATCATAGATGTCACCAAGCTGATAGCGAAGAGGTTTCAAGGCATCGATTCGAATTTCCCATCTTGTTTCACTCAATGGTTTACCTGTGAGATTAGATACGTGGCATGTTAGAACTTCCCAGCGATGTGTAGAAGCTGAGAAATACACATACACACGTTGAACTAAATCAAAGAAGGCAGTTGCCTCCAAGCAACACTTTGCAGCATCATTAACAACCAAATTCAAAGAACGAAAAAGACTTGTGGATTAATCTCCAAAATTCTTCACTGGACATCATTTTCTTTCCCTTTCATATTGCTCCCATTGTCGTAGCCTTGACCACGCAAGTTTTCTATGGGTAGTGACATCTCTTCTAACTGGTGAAGAATAGTTTCTGTCATACCAGCTCCAGTTGTCTCCATAAGCGACACAAATCCCAAGAAGTGTTCCTTTATTCATACTGATTCAGTCTCATTCTCAGTCTCTGAAGTAGACCTATCCACAAACTGAATGATCATGGTCATTTGTTCAATGTGGCCTGCATCTGGTGTACAATCTAGAATGACTGAAAAGTATTTTGCAGCATGAGCAGATGCTAGGATTTTTTGTTTGATGGCATTAGATAGAAGCTGAATAAGCTTATTCTGTATGTCTTTCCCCTCGGTAATGTACATGCATCTCCTGGTCCTTAATCCTGCAAAGATACTCGTCCATAAGTGAGTCAAAGAAAGATAGATATTCAACAAATTTGAGGAAACTCCCATTACCAGAAGTGTGCAGTTTTTCATGTGTTCCCCGAAAGGCCAGGATTTGCACACCAAGAACTCTGACCAAAGCAATCAGATGTTTTAGTATTTGCTGCCAATACTTTTCTTCTTGCTTAATCAAGCGCAAATGTTCTTCATCAATTGTTCTCTTGTATTTCAATCGCAATTCAAGTTCCTTCCATGTCTGAACATTCATCAAATGTTCACTGCTTTTCTCGTGCCGTGAAAGAATTGCAGACATGTTTTTCCAATCCCTTGAGCCTCTTTCAGAAAGAGATGATATGCCAATAGTACTACTGCCAAACAACTTGCAGCAGAAGCAAAAGACAGAATCACTTGATGTGGAATACTGCAGCCATTGATAGTGCATTTCTTCTCCATTAACAAGTCTACGTTTGTAATGAATTGTCGAGAATTTTCTTTGCTTACTATCTTTGGGAAAATTGAACTGCTGAACTTGTTCCGGCCCATGTTCCACCAGAATTTGTCGGACTTGATCATCACATTTGGCCCAAGTAGCAAGATCACTAAAGCTCAAATTCAAACAAGTGACATTTTCACTTTCACGGCCTTCCAAATTTTGATCCTCTCGTGTCTCATTTGATTCATCTTCAATATTCTTCAACTTGTGAAACTCCCACCTCCACCTCCATCTCTGCTTGATCCTTTGACATTGAACTACCTTCATCTCTGGCCAATGGATGGAGATATTTCAGAAATAAACCTTCTTGCTTTCTTTCTTCTTTTTGCTTATCAGCCTTCCGCTTATGAAATTGTGCCCCAGACCGTTTTTTTTTATTTGCCATGAGGCTGCATCAACTGAAAACAAAAAAAAAATGAAATTTTATTCCTATCAGTCCTTTTTCTTGTTCACTATTAAAAGTAAAGGATAGAGAATGCATGTCACTTACTATAATTAACTATTTGAATTTCATCAACTGTTTGACGTAAATATTGATTAAGAGATCAAGATGACTTTCCCTTAAAATTAAGCAATGTTGATTGTAATCAGAAATACACCTTTTTTAGTCACTTATACTTCCTTCCTTCATATCAAAATCTGACTGGGAGTGCTGCGGAACCCATTCTGTCTAACTAGCCATGCACCTCCAAATGATTAAAAACATCAAATGGTACAAACTCAATTTGAATGAAAAATTCCATTTTCTAACTAAATAGGTCACACACACTCAAATGGTTACCAAGTGCTCTCTGTGGTGGTATGCTCATCTGCTCTAAATGCCTACTAACTTCCCTGTGAAAATAATCTTTGACTTTGATCCAATGAAAGCAGGATGGAACAGCTCCCCCCCGGAAGACCTAAGACATGATGGCTGGATGACATAAACAGACACCTGTCCCTCACAGGCACTACCTCATAACATGCCAATTTTGCTTAGGACAGAACATCATAGAGGAATATTATGCATTCAGTGGTCTCTACACTGGCCAAGCAACAACATGACAACTAACCTAACCAGTCCATCCAACTTTTTTGACTGCTTCTAGGGCACTGGTGAGGGGTAGCGGTGCCAGACTGAGCCTGGAGATGGGTGCACTACAAGTCTACAAACTGAGGCAAGGTGCTGAGCCTAGAGTCCTGCTGAGACTGCTGTCCTGCACCAAGTGGAGTGCAGCCTCCATGAGGAGAGAACTCAAACAAATATGACGCTCCTTCTGCATGATTCCCCCAAGCACTTCTTCAGGCAGTTGCTATGGGGGTCACTCACAGGCTTAGGCCTGCCTGTTGCAGGCATAACACAGCAGCAGGGCTTAAAACTCAGACAGGGCCGCCCGGAGGATTCAGGGGGCCTGGGGCAAAGCAAATTCAGGGGCCCCTTCCATAAAACATTTGCAATACTATAGTAACATGTATTAGGAAATGTAAAAAATAACTAGTGAAATACATTCAAAAATTAATTTGTAATAATTTGAAAATAAACTAAATACAATATTTAAAAACATTAAAAGCTATAATGATATGTATACATTTGCACTTACATAATGGGTAGTTGCTGGGTGATTGTGATGGTTGGTACCAATGGGCTGTAGCTGGCTGGGGGTGGTGCTGCTGTTGCCCAAGGCTGGATGGGGAGCTGGGCTCTGGGTTCGGGGGTGCCCAGCTAACAGGGGCTGGGCTCAGGGATGTGGGGAGATAGGGTCAGGGGGGTGTCCGACTCAGAGGGGCTGGGCTCAAGCTGGGGATCAGGGCTGTGGGGAGGATAGGGTCATGGGATTTCCGGCTCAGAGGGGCTGGGCTCGGAGCTGGGGGTCAGGGGGTTTCCAGCTCAGAGGGACTGGGCTCGGAGCTGGGGGTCAGGGCTGTGGGGGGCATGAGGTCAGGGGGGTGCCTGGCCCCAGCCCCTTATCATGCCATTTACCCCCTCTCCTAGGAACCTCCAACTTACTCATGGGACAGGCAGAGCCTCCGACATACTTGTGGGGGCCCCTGCAGGGCCCAGGGCCTGGGGCAAATTGCCCCACTTGCCTACCCCCGAGTGGCCCTGAACTCAGATATCAGGCATGACAGAGGCTGGAGCAGGGAGAGGGGGGCACTGGGGCACTCATCTCTGCAGGCTGCTGTTCTCTCCAGCCGCCCATGCACAAGGGGAGCAGGAGCAGAAGCAGGGATCAGCCAAGGACTAAGGGGGCAGGAGCACAGGCACCTGAGGCCGAGCTGTGGGGAAGCACTTGCTTACCTTGCCCAACGCATGAGTGTCATGGTCCTCTTTCTTCCTTCACTCCACCAGATCACTGCCTGAGGCTCTTTTCTTCTCCATGCCCCTCGCTGGGGCTGACGTGGAAGCTGAGCCAGGAGCCAGCCGCCCCTTTCCCCCAGAAGCCCCAGTGTCGCGCCGTCGCAGGGCTTCTGCCACGTGCCCTAAGCAGAGCTCCACAGCTCTGCCCAGCTGCCGGTGCCCCCGCCGGCAATGAGAAAAATTGCATAGGCTGGAGCCCTTGCTCTGGGAGGGAGAGTGATTCTGAGGCTCTGCTGGCAGCCCAGGCATTCCCCTGGGTCAGTGTGCTGCCGGCAGCCCGAACCTCTGGGCTGCTGCGGCAGCACGCTGACCCAGAGGACCCCCTGGGCTGCCGGCTGCCGCAGCGGGTTGCTGACCCAGTGAACACCTTGTGCTCCCGGTTGCTGCGGCGGTGCACTGACCCAGGGAAACCCCTGGGCTGTTGGCTGCCGCGGCAGCGCACTGACCCAGGGGACACCCTGGGCTGCCGGCTGCCGTGGAGGTGCACTGACCTAGGGGACACCTTGGGTCAGTGTGCCACCACGGCAGCTGGCATCCCAGGGGTTCCCCTGGGCCAGGGAACACCCTGTGCTGCCGGCTGCCACAGTGGCGCACTGACGCAAGTGACACCCTGTGCTGCCAGCTGCTGCGGTGGCGCTCTGACCCAGGGGACACCCTGGGCTGCCTGCTGCCGCTGCTGCCAACAGCTCAGACTCCCTCTCCATCCCAGCAGCAGCGGCCACTCAACCACTTAAAAAAAATTTGGGGGTGCTGCTTTTTGGTGCCCACAAATCTTGGCACCCTAGGCAACTGCCTAGTCCGCCTAAATGGTTGCACCAGTCCTGTTGTGCAGTAATTAACGCACACTGCCCAACAGCTTGCAAATGGTCTTAATGAGCATGGAATCTGTAGTTGAGTGTTTCATTAAAGCTTCAGGAAAGAATGTTACTGAAGGGAACCTCTTCAAAGTTGCGTCTTTTGGAAGCTTATTCTGTTTGACACTGGTAAAAGTCAAAAGCCCCTACTTAAAATAAAAGGACAACTGTTTCTGTAAACAGATCCTAGTTATTTTAATTATAATAATAATATATAATAAAAGTTTGCTTCTGGTTGAAATTGAATATAGAAGCTTAATCTTTCCTAAATCTTACAGTAACGTCTGCTGTCTAAAGGATTCAGTTACCCTGGAAAAAAAATCATCCACTACCTATGTTAAATGCAACTATGCACTGCCCAAAATAGTTTTACTGGGATGAAATGGTAAGATTGTCTCATTTACTAACTCAGCTGCATCCCAAGGAATACGAGATACATACAAATCTAATTTCTACAGCATAGTGGTTTCTTATTAAAGAGAATTTAGGTCTTTCTAACATCAAGGATTGTATTTATATATCCTGGTGTACGTCAATTTCTTCAGCATCACTTGCTCAGCCAACCATTTTAGAAGCCAGCTATACAATAACAAAAATAATATATATTTAAAATAAGGGCAAAACTATATGAGTGATCTGATTGGCTAACAGTGAAGGATCCCAGCATATATGTCAAGAGGATTTCAATTCAACTGTATTGCCATGCTATCAGTATCACCTTGAAAAGGTGACACAGAATAACAATAAGCCACAACGGGCTATGCATTAGTGGACTGTTAGGCCTTGTCTACACTTACAGTTTTGCAGCGCTGGCCGTTACAGCTGTGGTCGTACAGCTGTGTACGGCCAGCGCTGCAGTGTGTCCACACTGACAGCGACCAGCGCTGCAGTGTGTCCACACTTGCACCAGTTGCAGCGCTGTTGTGAGTGGTGCATTGTGGGCAGCTATCCCACAGAGCACCTCTACCCAATTTTGCTTGCTGGTTGGTTTGTGGGTTATAGGACGAAGGGTGCGGGTCATTCCTGCTTCCTGTGTCTCCAAGACCCGTGGTTGCATCGTCTTCCCTTTTGAGCGTTTGGTTGCCATGTTGTGAATTCTGCTGCATGTGATTTCAGCGAAGAATGGAGCCGAGCTGCTTAGGTGTTGTGGTATGAATGTTGCCCAGCCACATCCGTCTGCCAGTTGATCTATTCCTTATGCCCTCAAAGTGACATGAGAGCTCAGATTGATGAATAGATGCGGCCTGACACTGCTGACACTAAATTGCTTGTGCAGTAACGGACCTGCTTCTGCAGCGATGGAAACGCCCGCCTTTGGGCTGTGGGAAACAAGTGCTTAGTGGTGGCGATCACATCATCCATGCCATAGTCGGGATTTGACAGCAGTGGCTGCAGAACTTTAGGATGCGAGAAAGCCACTTTCCTGGGACAGCTTGTGCTGAGCTCGCCCAACCCTTGGGTCAAGGCGCGACGGACACGAGACTGAGAGCTGCCCTGTCAGTGGAGAAGCGGGTGGTTATTGCAGTCTGGAAGCTCTGGCAAACTCCAGACAGCTCTACCGATTCGGTCGCAAACCAGTATTAGCGTGGAAAGAGAATCGACCGTCTTGAATGTGGTGATGGCAAGTACTGAGGCCATTAATCGCATTCCTGTTTCAGTAGAACCGTGACTCTTGGGGAATGTGTCAGGACATTGTGGGATGGCTTTGCCCAATGGGTTTCCCTAAGGACTGCATGGAGCGTGGCAATAGATGGGACGTCATATTCCTATCCTTGCACACACCCACTGGCATATCCGAGCTACTACTAATTATATCGTGAAGGTGGTATTTCTCAATGGTTTCCAGGCGGTTGTGGCTATCACCGTGGGTCGTTTTCACTGATCATTTACATCAGGATGGCGCTGGAAAGTTGCATGATGCACGCATCTTTCGGAACAGTTGCCTGTTCGGAAGCTGCAGGCAGGACTCTTTCCCAGACCGTAAGATCAAGTTGGGGACGTCGAAATGCCCTATTGTTGATTCTCTTGTGAGACCCCGCTTTATCCGGTGTTAATGCCTCTGGCTCATGAAACCGTATACAGGGAAGCTTGACATGGCAAGGATCCGGTTCAACTACAGGCTGAGCCGGTGCAGTGATGCTGTTGAGTAGTGTCTTTGGCCCGTTTGGAAGGGGAGATGGAGAAGTCTCTACGGGAAGCTACACGTGTTGGGAAAGCAGGCATCCACGCGTTATATAACCGCTGTGCTGATATCCTCCATTAATATTTGTGAGGGAAGGGTTGAAACCTTCAGTGACGAATGGGCTCCTGTAGGTTCACGCCTGGAGGCTGAATTTGCCCAGCCAGAGAGCAGGGCTAATAGAGAGGCCCAGCACAGTGCTTCAAGGATAAGGGATGCCTTTAAATGGGCACTTTGAGGCTGAAACCAACTAAATGATTGGAGTGCCTTCCACTGCAGTTTAAGAGGCATTGCTCACAGCAGTTACTTGCAGTGGTTTCAATGATTATGCGAGTTTCCTATTTTACTTGTAGTAGAATGTTTACAGTTTCTGTAATAATAAACATGTTAATAAAAAAGACAAGAAATTCCTTTATTAAAATTACATCATAAAACAGGAAGGGGGGTACTTGGGCATTAGCATTACACTCACAGGTTTGAATATGTTCTTCCTTGAGGGCTCTGATGCCTGCTGCTGCTGCACTTGGTGGCTACTGTCTCTGCTTCTGCACTTGGGCACTGCTGGCTGCACTTGGGGATTAAAATGCTGCATGGTGATGGGTTTGAGTGCATTGTGTGGTAACGGTCTAGTTATCAGGGCTGTGAGGTGAACGTACTTGGTGTTGGGGGCAGTAGGTGGTGATAAGCACGATGATGCTGGAGTAAGGTGCTTTGAGGAACATTGGGGCACAATGTTGGGCGAGCTTTTGCGGTATGGACTGAGGCATTCCAGCATTGGTAGTGGCTCTGCCTGTCATGTTTCACATTGTCTGAACAACTCTTTTGAACCGGGTCTCCTGTGGGGAGGGGGTTTGGCTGTAATCTGGGTCCCTGCTTGGTTTTTCCATTACTGCTCGCCCAGTGGTGGTTAATGGCAGACCAGGTGCTGGCGGAAAAAAATCACAGAGCAATTCACCAGTCCCCTCAGGGAGCAGGTCTAGCCAGTGGCCACTGCATCACAGAAAGGTAGGACAGGCGTGGTTAGCACCCACCTAGGGGACCTCAGCAAAGTTTGCATTTGGGGTGGGGGGGCAGAGCACAGGGGCCTTCCCCGATGTCCCGGAGGTCTGACCCCTTCCAGCGTGCCCCCGGCTTCTGTCTCTTTCCAGGCCAGCAGGGCACCTGGTCTGTTCTCCACGCAGTCTGGCTGATCCTTGACTAGATGCAGGGGGTCCAGTCAGTTTACCACCCTTGCCGGAGCCTACGAGTGTCGCCATTCTCTGCATACCGCTATCGGCCATCACCCTGCCCTCTAGGTACAGTCAGCTGGCACCTTTCCTGCATCCCCATAGCTAATTCAGTGTCGCACAGGGGGAAACTGAGGCAACCACCTCCCAGGAGACAACGTGTGGAACAATTTCCCACTTGTTCCTGGGGAGATTGATGCCTCCCCCAGGGGCCGTGGGGAATGCAAGACACTTAGGTGCTTTGCTGTGGCACTGGGGCACTTGAGGACTTGGACCCCACGCGGACAAGCCTCAACCCGCCCTGCTGAGCCCCCTGGCAGCTCCGCTGTGTGGTTGCCCAGCCTGAGAGAAAGACTGGAGTTCGACTGGTACAGCGTCCCCAAGACACCGTGGCAAGCTAGAGTGGGACACCCCCGACCCAAAACTGGACTGTGGAGCACAGGCCTGGTGCGTTTGCTCAGCTTGGGTGTTGAGTGGGGGCTGCAGCGCGGGTCAGCCTCCCTTAGTGGTTCACACTGCTTGTTGGGAGTAGCCCCCGGGCCTCTCGGCTGCTTGGGAAAGTGTGAACCTCAGAGCCACCGCTGAGCCCCCTCAACGAGTCCAGTGTAGGGCGTGGACCTGGGCGGAGTTTGACGTGAACCCAGCCAGTTGCTCTTGAGGAACACCCTGTAGGTGTCATGGAGTTCAGAAGTTACTGCTCCTTGGGGGAGCGGCACTTCTGGGGGGTCACTTTCATGCCCAGAGCTCGCTTCTGGACCCCCCCTTGTAAGCCCCAAGTCTTGGAGCTCGGCAAGCCCCGCTCTCCCGGCTTCTACCCGGCCGCGAGCGCGGCAAAGCCCCGCTCTCCTCTCGCTCTCCCTGGCCGGAGGCTCCGGCAAGCTCCCGCTCTCCCCGCTCTCCCTGCCGGGAGCTGCGGCAACCTTCCGTCTCTCCCTCGGCTTGTGAGCTCCGACAGCCTCCTGCCTTTCCTCCCGCCTGAAAGCTGCGGCAAGCCCCGCCTCCCCTCCGCGTCTCCCGGCCGGAGCCCGGCAAAACCCCTGCTCTCCCGGCCTCGTGGTAGCTCCGGCAACCCCGCTCTTCCTCAGCTCTTTCGGCTTGGGAAGCGTTGCAAGCCCTCGCTCTACCCCGCCGGAGCTCCTGGCAAGCCCCGCTCTCCCGGCCGGAGCTCCTCGGCAAAGCCCCGCTCTCCCAGCTGATGGAGCTGGCAAGCCTCTGCTCTCTCCCGCCCTTTCTCCGTGGGCTGTCGTAAGCGTGGCAAGCCCCGCTCTCCCCGCCGGAGCTCCGGCAAGCCCCGCTCTCCCGGCTGTGAGCGCTGGCAACCCCGCTTCTCCCTGAGCCGGATGCTTCCGCAAGCCCCTGTCTCCCCGTCTCCGCCGGCCGTAAGCGCTTGGCAAGCCATCCGCTCCCCGGCTCTTCATGTCCGGCTTTGATGCGTGGCAAGCCCCGCTCTCCCTGGCCGGAGCTTTCCGCAAGCCCCGCTCTCTCGGCCAGGAGCGTGGCAAGCCCCGCTCTCCCGCCGGAGCTCCGGCATAGCCCCGCTCTCCCCCGCTCTCCCGGTTGAGAGTCGCGGCAACCGGCTCTCTCTCTCCGGCCGGAGCTTCCGGCAGGCCCACTCTCCCTCCCGCTTTCCCGGCAGGAGCGCGGCAGCCTCCGCTCTCCCGGCCAGGAGCGCCGGCAAACCTCCGCTCTCCCGCTCTCCCGGACGTAGCTCCTGGCAAGCCCCGCTCTCCCTCCTCTCCAGGCTCTGGCTCCCAGGCAGTGGTAGTGCTAAGCTCTGACTCAGAGAGGCTGAAAGGAATGCTGAGTATAAGTAACCTAATACCCTGGAGGCAAGAAATACAACGCTTGGGTGAGTGTCCACACCTGATGACCAGCGCTGCATCACCAGCGCTGGTCTCCCTACACCGGAAGCAGACCCAGGTGTACAGCCAGCGCTGCAAACAGGGAGTTGCAGCGCTGGCTGAGCTTTTAAGTGTAGACACCTGCTAAGTTGCAGCGCTGTAACCCCCTCACCAGCGCTGCAACTTGCAAGTGTAGACAAGGCCTTAGTTTACATTGTGATTGCATCCTGAGGTGCAAAACTGCTAGCTTAGGTCTGCTCCAACTCCTACTGAAGTCTATAGGAGTCACTGACTTCAAGTTTGTTAGTTTATTACATTGGAGTTGGGAAGTGTGTTAAAAACACAAACTTTTTCCGAATGTCTGCTGGTACTTTGGGGGAAAAAAGACCGTTTAAAACTGTAATTTTACCCTTTCATCTCCTCCTCCTCCTTCACTTCCAATGCCTTTCTTAACCCTCTGCTCAAACAAGGTACCTTAGTATAGGTCACCTCTCATTAACCCTCCCTCTCTCCACCACTAATTAAACATAGTAAATGCATGGATAATTTGGGTGTTTCAGTGAGATAGTCCAATTTGGGCACTGTTGGCACTTGGAACTAGATTTGGTTGTTAGAATTATTTGAAAGTTTTTGTGGGTAAAAAATAATTCTGCAAAAAATGCTGAAATAAAACAAGTTGAAAATATTTGGGCTTATTTCAGTTCAAAATGTTTGAGGGGTTTTTTTTGTTTGTTTGTTTGGGTTTTTTTTTGTTTTTGGTTTTGGTCTTTTTGGTCTGGTCCTCAAAAACCAAATTGAAATGAAAATGCAATTCACACCAAAATGAAATGAACACATCTGATTAATTCTGAACTTCAGTCAAAATGGCTTTTTGTTTTATTTTGAAATTTCACATTAAAATAAAAATGTTATCAAACCCACAATTTTTTCGAGCAGAAACTTTCACTGTTGACAAAGCCCAATTTCTTTAGTGGGAAATTTTAAATAAAAAATTATGATTACATGGCTTGTGCACGGCTCCACTTTGTTCCTTTTGTTGCAGCATGTGTCCTCATCAGGAGCATTTGTAATGATGGTACAGTCAGTGTGGGGAATTGTGGGCTGGCTTCTGAAAGTCAGTAATAGGTTGATACAGTGTCAGTGTAGACCAGGGGGTCTCAAACTCAATTAACTTATGACCAGTCCTCAAATCCTCCCAGCAGGCCAATCATGTCACTGAAGATGTTGTTCAGAAAACAAAACATTTATATTGTATTATTTTATTTTGAATTTCTTAGCAATAATAAAACTGTCATACAACTTTATACAATTCTTCACCTGTCAGAGAGTTTTTAGAGTTTGCCAGACACCTGGCAACACTTCAGTTCTGTCAGTTTGATGTTTGGCCTCTGTAACTGAGCAACTGAAACTTTTGGGATTGCAACAAGGTGTGCATTAGATAGTTGTGTTTGGCAGGGCCGGCTCTAGCAATTTCGCCGCCCCAAGCCTGGCGGCACGCCGTGGCAGTCACTCTGCCGCTTGCTGGTCCCGCAGCTCCGGTGGACCTCCCACAGGTGTTTCTGCGGATGGTCAGTTGGTCCCGTGGCTCCAGTGGAGCTGCTGCAGGCGTCTCTGAGGGAGGTCCACCGGAGCAGTGGGACCAGCGGACCATCTGCAGCCACGCCTGTGGCAGCTCCACCGGAGCTACCTGCCGCCCTCCCAGCAACCAGCAGAGCACCCTCTGTGGCGTGCCACCCCAATCATGTGCTTGGCGCGCTGTGGCCTGGAGCTGGCCCTGGTGTTTGGTATTTTGACTTGTTTATGTTCATTGTGGAGAAAAGTGATGCTGCCACCATGGCTGACTCTGCCCAGCAACTAATAATGTTGCCTCCATGACTGACTCTGCCCAGCAACTAGTGATGGTATCTCTGTCCCACTCCCCCAGCCAATGAGAGCTGTGGGGGGCGGCGCCTGCAGCAGACATTGCTGGCAGCGTGTCTGCATGCATCTCACCTCCATGGGCCGCAGTGGGGAGGTTCTCAGGCTGCAGATGACCCACAGGCTGGGACTTTTGAGGCCCTAGTATAGACACTGTGTTGCTTATGTTGACAAACTCCTTTGACCTTGACTCTATGCCACTTGTGGACATGGAGTTATTAAGTCAGTATCATAGGGCAGTTACGTAGATGATAGTGAAATTAAGTGTAGACACTTCTGTGACCAGTGCCTAGAATGGACCACACTGAGAGTGCCACACTCAGGGCAGACTGGAAGAAACAGGGCAGACAAACTGGTGGTCTATTCTATAATTAGATTCACCAGTAACAAAAGAGCTTATGTAGCACCACATTTGTTAACAAGAAGCTAAAATACAGTCCCCTTTATGCATTCCAGCCCCTGGTTCCAATCCAGACAAACTGATCTTATATGATGAGAGGTTACTGAAAACCCAGTTCACCATACATGAGGTTCTACCAATCCCAAATGATCAGACACTTACCCAAGGTCAATAGATATTTCAGATCTCACTCAAATATCATGCTGTCAGCTAACCCTTATGTCATGGTACAATTCCCCACTCTGAACCTTAGCGTCCAGAAGATGGGGTACCAGCATGAATTCCTCTGAGCGTGATTACCAGCTTAGAAACTGTAGCGCTGCCACCAACCAGGAATTCCAGTGCCTGGTACACTCTCGTCCCCCCAAAACCTTGCTTGGGGACCCCCAAGACCCAGACCCTCTGGATCTGTAACACAAGTGGAAGTAAACTACCTTTCCCCCACCGTTGCCTCTCCCAGGTTCCCCTCTTTGGTTCACACCGCTGAAAAGAATAACTGTGATTCAGTCACTTCACATTGAACTGTAAACAGAGAGGAAAATGACCATTACTCTCCCCGCTCCTTCCTCTCTGCACCGCCGCTTCACCCAGAACTCGTCCCAGAGAGAGCACAGTTAATGCCTAGACACAGAGAGACATTAGCCTTTCTCAGTCCCCCTTCCCTCCTCCTTTTCCCCATCAGTTCCCTGTGTGGACTCAGACCCAGTCCCCTGGGGTATACCAGAATAAAAAAAAACAAGAAAAGCTTTTAATTAATAGAGAGAAAAACAGTAAAAATATCATCTGTAAATTAGATGGATTTAGGTTCAGGTGGTTTTTTAGCTTTTTATAGGCACTGTGGAATACCCTTCCAGCCTAAGTATTCAGGTACAAATTAAAATCCTTTTAGCAAAATACAAATTTGTACTCCTTCCAGCCAAATACACAATTAAAATCCTTCCAGCCAAATACACAATTAAACTCCTTCCAGCCAAATGCACATTTGCAAATAAAAAAAACCAACATAAGCCTAACTCGCCTTATCTACCTAGTACTTACTATTTTGAATCTATAAGAACCTGTATCAGGGAGATTGGAGAGAAAACTTGTTGCACATCTGGTCCCTCTGAGCCCCCAGAGTGAACAACAACCAAAACTAACAGCACACACAAAAACTTCCCTCCCTCAAGATTTGAAAGTATTCTGTCCCCTGATTGGTTCTCTGATCAGGTGACAGCCAGGCTTACTGAACTTGTTAACGCTTTACAGTCAAAAGAGATATAAAGTACTTCTGTTCTATTAATTTCTACTATCTGTTTATGACACCTTATTTTACTAATTAAAGACTTATTAATAAAAGCAAAGAAGAGTTATTGAATGGTTAAAAAAATCATATTCATTACAAGTGATTGTCAAGTCCTCAGATCAGAACTGTAACATTGATGGTGAATTTGCTGGCTTGCACAAAAGTCTCTGTGGAATCATTCCAACAGGTCAGAATCCAAAGGCAGCTTAGATGCAGAGTCTGTTAGTCTTTCCATGCATTTTCCAGGGTGTTCCAAGTTAAGCTACTTGGAGATCTCAGTCTCATGGCTTAAGCTTTCCCTAGTTTGAGGTTCAGCAGACTAGAGATGCAGAATTGGGCCCAAAGTTTCTCTCTTATAGCTGAAACAGGCTGTCAAGTGTTTTGAGCCCAGCATGTGACAGTGTATCCTTCTTTGAGCACACGCCAACCCATCACTTTTGAAGTTAACATTCCATGTCCTATATATACGCAGGTAATCTACAAAAACAACAAGGAGTCCGGTGGCACCTTAAAGACTAACAGATTTATTTGGGCATAAGCTTTTGTGGATAAAAAACCCTGCTACTTCAGATGCATGGAGTGAAAATTACAGATGCAGGCATAAATATGCTGACACATGAAGAGAAGGGAGTTACCTTAGAATCCGAGAACCAGTGCTGACGAGGCCAATTCAGTCAATGTGGATGTGGTCCACTGCCAATAATTGATGAGGAGGAGGTGTCAATACCAAGAGAGGGAAAATTGCTTTTGTAGTGAGCCAGCCATGCCAAGTCCCTTTCAAGCCCAAATTAATGGTGTTAAATTTGCAAATGAATTGTAGCTCTACAGTTTCGCTTTGAAGTCTGTTTTTGAAGGGTTTTTTGTTTGTTTATTTGTTTGTTTGTTTTTGGTTGAAGGATGGCTACTTTTAAATCTGTTGTTAAATGTCCATGGAGATTGAAGTGTTCTCCTCCTGGCTTGCAAATTTAAATGCAAAAGCAGTCCTCTGGTATTGACACCGTCTCATCAGTTACTGGGAATGGACCACATCCACCTTGACTGACTGAAAAAATAAGATGCTGCTGGAAGGGGGTAATGATGCTTTAGTGGATAGGCATTTACTGAACCAATGCCAAAGAGCCACTGTGCCTTTGAAGGTGTTGTCTTTCTGAAAAGGCATAAAACCAATGCCTGATGACTTGTGATGTTCAGCCCCCAGGATATGTTTTCCCATAAACAAATAGCAATCATTCCCATTACTTTTGAGAACTGAAAATAAGGGGAAAAAGTAAGGTCTCTATGAAAGAGAACATAATGCATGTCTCTTCAGAAATGGTAACACACAATAAACACACAATGGTAGCTGCCTACAGGTGGAAGCAGGATCTAGAAGTTAAAGTGCAGTATACAAAAAACAAAATCAAAAGTCAAGTTGTATATACACCACACGATAGATTTGATAAGAGTAGGGATGTCAAACCCACTGTCCTGGCAAAATTCCATCTTGGATTAAAACAGAATGGTGTGTGTGACTACTGTTCTACCTCAGAAGCGGTTCTATTTTGGTAGTGGGCATAGTGGTCCCTAAATATATGCTTAGATACTTCACAGGGACACAGATTAAATGGGAGACCTCTGATGTAGATGCTATAGAAGCTTTAAAACTTATTCCATACGCTCACCTGAGGTACTTCTGAAAAAACAAAATCTAAATACAATTTTAGAAGCCAGATTGGAGTCAGTTGTAAATAGATTCTTTGACTAAATAAAGAGATAAATGGAAAATGAAAATTGTAGAAATAAAAAAAATAAGCTGGATTGAGTTATTTTTAATTAAAACTGACAATCATTAAAAATTGAATGTTTCTTTCTTCTAAATGTCTTTAGAGCTATTGGTTATAGATCTTTTGACATATGCAGATGTAGTCATAGCAGTATTTAGAAAAATATCACTTTCCCCTAAGGTTCAAGACCTGAGCACTTCCTAAAAAGAGAGACATGCCTTCCAGCATTGAACTTATAACATTTGCCACGCTTTAATGTATACCAATACTGGGAGTTTAAAGCATGGCAAAGTTACAAAAGGAAGTTACAAAAGGAAAAATGCATTCATTTCAGTTTATTACATAACTATACAATACACTAACTGTATAACCCTTAGGCTAGAAGCTCTGTAAACAGCCTGCCAAGGAGTATTAAGGTAACTTATTATGCCAACATTGTGTTTCCTTGATCCTGGGGCTGCCTGGGTGCTAGTTTGACCCTTAGCAAAACTTAGGCCAGCTTTGACTCAGCTCTAAGTTGTGCCTAGCTGCCTATGGCCCCAAGAAGTTGTTCCTGCAGCCAGGGATGTGCCAGGGTATAGAGACAACCTGTCTCCTAAGAACTGTGGGAACATAACACCTTTATGTCACATCACCAATCTTAGATCATTCTATAAAATGTTCTCTCCTCCAATTAGAATTCTGCAATGAGAAATTTACTAGCTTATCAAAAATTTTGTAGTTTATTGGCTTTCTGTTCTTATATGTGTTTCTAAGAAAGATATTTTTGAGTCTTTAACAGTAAAGTGAAATGTAACCACCCAAACAATTCTTTTAAACTGGAGACATTTTGAAGTCAAGGTTTTAAAAAGCAAAATGCTTTGAAGCCAGAAACATAATTACATCCTAGCCCAGAGTGACATACAATTCTACAAAAGGTGAGTGTGTTCTCCAGCTCCCCCTGCTGGGCAGCCCACTAGGGACACCAAGGAAATTATTAATCAAGAAGAAGGGAAAGAGTTCAGCCTGGGGTCCAAGGTGCCTTCCACAAGTACTCCCGAGACAGGATTGGATCTAATCCCACCATGGGTTATATAGGTGCAACTTCCTACTTCAGCAAGTTGCCAATGAAAGATGTAGCCGAAGGCAAAAGTGAGCCTCTTGTCCAGTGTAAAGTGTTCTCAAATCTTAGGCAAGGGCCAAATCCTGGTCCCATTAAGTCAGTGGAAGTTTTGCCGTTGGTTTCAATTTAACTAGTACTCAGCTTAATGCCATTTATCTACACTTTAAACTGTAATAGGTACATTTTAGGTAGTAACCTTTTCTTAACGTTAAACTTCAGGGAGGTATGAAACAGCTTGACTAGGACTGAAGCACAATGAGTTCTATTTCCAGCTGTGCCACAGACCACTGGGCCTGATTCTCATTATGCTAAGGTGCCTTTTGTTTGCAATGTAACTGGCGCCTAAAGTAGGTGGAAACAGCCCTTCCCTAGCCAGTGTAGAGTTGACAGAAGGGGTCTATGCCACCCTTGCTCCCAGACCCTGGAGTAGGATTGTAGCTGAAGTATACTGCACTATGGGTATTCTCTGCTTCTAAAGGCCCGTGGGGAAGCAAAGCATATTTATAACAGGGCCCTGCATAGCTCCAGAATATGGCAGGAAAAATATTGTTTGAGGCCACTACTTTCCCTTCCCAGTCCTTGTCCCATGTGCAGGAACAGAGTAACTGAGAGAATAAGGCCTACTGTTTGGCATTAGGCAAACAACTTAACCTCTCTTTTTCTCAGTTTCCTTGTCTGCAAAATGGGCATAGCAATCCTATACAATGTGCCTTGATATCTATAGATGAAAAACGCTATATGTCAGGAAGTGACAAATATTTGTTATCTTATATCCTTTATCTGTATGCACCTGACCAGTTGTGCAATCCTATACAAGAAGAAGGGGCTTTTTAAAAAAACACTATTCTGACCTCAGCTGGAGATTGTATTATGCCCCGAAGAATGAAGCCTAATATTGCTGTAACTTTTAAACTTTCTCTGGCTAGTCTAAATGCAAATGCTTTCCTTTTCAAAAGCTGTTTCGTGTTTTTTTTTTACCTAGAGTGGAAACTACAATCAATTAAGAACAGGAGCTGTAACTTACTCCTAAAGTAGAAAAATTTATGAAATACAAAATCATGCACTGAATCCTAAAAACACATATAAACAATTATACACACAGTATGTTTCTACACTTTTGGCAGAATAGAAATAAATATTCTCTTGACTTTCAACATATAGCCCAATTCATGTCATATTTACATTATTTCTTTGTACGTTTCAAGCTGCGCAAAGCACTAGTCAATTATTGGTTTTCCCCAATCCCTATGCACATTTACCTAGTAAACTTTAGAAATTCAATTGTTCATGATGTATTGCATGAAGATATATAATTTCTTTGCATGAGGCCATAAGAAAAATACTGTCTAACCTTCTGGTGCCACAGAAGTAACCTATCAGTAAGCAGAGATACGTTTGCATGATATATTAGGGAACTCATTAATGCCTGAAATATCAGAGAAGATACAAACAAGATTCCACAATCGTTTTTCCAGCTATTTTTTTCAACTGCTTTTGACATTTGAGACCAAAACAATTTATGAATTTACTAGAATATTAATTACTAATATGTTTTTATTCATAATAAGTTTTGAACTTTACTATGCTGTGTCTGCCTCAGTAATATGACAGACTACCCCCACCTTAGTCTCAGAAGGAAATGGATATGTTGTTTGTTACAATGCTGATGTTTAAGGATAAGATGTTGCATAACCTGAAGGTTGGAGTATGGATCTAGGAGATCTACGTCCTTTGTTGAAAGTTAAAAATCCATTAAGTGCTTTGCTGGACTGGGACCAGAGCATTCAGCAGCTTGCAAGACTGAGCACCCAGTGAGAACAGGACATATAATAGTGACATACACAGAACCCCTTGACTACTCATATGCCATAGAGATTGACATAGGGTAAACTTAAGTAGTTAGATTACTGAGGCATTGCTTTTCTTCACCCCCTTTTCTCTCCTTTCCCTGCTGTGTCACTAGGCTCAAGTAAAGGGCTGAGACCCTTGTCTGAGAAAAGCAGTAGAAATCACTGAATGATGCTACAGGCCAGTACAAAGTGGGAACATTTTCTAAATGGCTTTGAAATCAGCAAAACCAAATTTAAAAACATAGACCCAACTGGAGGGCCTTTTTCCTTCTTCTTTTACTGAACTGGTTTCAATAGTCTTCTTTTTCACAAGATGCTGGTATCACTGCTCTACAGCCAAAATGCTTCTGAAATAAATGTAGTCAAACTTTACTAATTCTGGGTCACTGAGAATGAAAATGATGCTTAAAATTGTTGATTGGCTCTAGTCTAGCTGTTGGGCTCCAGACTACAGCAGTGGAATCTCCTGGCAGGTGATGTTAGGGTTTTCATGTTCCGTGACCGTCAAAAGGATCTTGTCCCATTCTTCTTCATGGAAGGTGATCTTGTAGCCTGCAACAACATCGATGGTGTGATGGCAGCCCTCAACATCGTTCACGATCCAGATGAGTGGAGACTGTTCATTGATTCATCGAAGACGAGTCTTAAAGCTGTTTTGCTGCATAATGGCAATGTTTTGCCATCAATTCCAGTTGGTCATGCAGTCCATATGAAGGAAACCTATGACAACATGAAACAACTTTTGAGGTGCATAAACTATGACCAACATCAGTGGCAGCTTTGTGGCGATTTGAAGGTTGTTGCTCTCTCGCTTGGTCTGCAGACTGGATACACAAAGTACTGCTGTTTTCTCTGCGAATGGGATAGTCGTGCAAGAGATTCCCACTACATCAAGAAAGATTGGCCACTCTGACAGTCATTGGAGCCTGGGAGGAAAAGTGTTCAGCATCCACCACTTGTTGAATCAAGGAAGATTTTGTTACCACCCTTACACATCAAGCTGGGTCTGATGAAGAACTTTGTCAAGGCCATTGACAAAACACAAGCAGCTTTCAAGTACCTCCGTGGAAAATTTCCAAGGTTAAGTGAAGCTAAGATAAAGGAAGGTGTCTTTGTTGGTCCTCAGATTCGTGAACTTCTTCGAGATGATGCATTTGACCATGCACTGCGTGGCAAGGAAAAGACGGCATGGAAAGCCTTCCAGTTAGTGGCAATAAATTTTCTCGGAAACAACAAGGCAGACAACTACAGGTTGTTGGTGGAAAACCTCCTCAAGGCATACAAAAGCCTTGGTTGCAACATGTCACTAAAGATACATTTTTTGCACTCTCATCTAGATTTTTTTCCACCGAACTGCGGAGCAGTGAGCGACGAGCACGGCGAGCGATTTCACCAGGACATTGCAACAATGGAGAAACGCTATCAGGGCAAATGGAGCCCATCAATGCTTGCAGACTATTGCTGGACAGTGACAAGAGATGCTCCATTTAATGAATACAAGAGACAAGCCAAGAAGCGCTGAGTAGACACTGAATAGGACTAAACTATGTACATAATAGTTTTTTGCCTTTTGTTTCATAATAAATTTTATTTATATAACCCTTTTGCTGATTTTTAAAGTGTTACATAAACAGGACAGGTGAAATATTATCATGTAAAGCAACCATAAACACATGAAAAGACCTAGGTTTACAATTTATGATTAAAACTCTACTATCTACACAATATACATAGACATAAAATGTAAAAACTTAAATATCTTAGAAACAGTAGCCAATCAGTTGTTTTAATTGTCATATTTGAATTCAGCACATCAAAATACATAATAAATACCACATTTTATCTCTGAAGCAGACAACTTCTCAAAAATTGTAGACCAGTGTATTTAGCTTCTGTGTGGTCAGTAGCAGAGTGACTATTGTGACTTGTCACTGTTTTGTGTGGTGATGGTGATGGTGATGGTGCAGCTGGAAGTGGGCCACAAGTACCTTCAGCAACAAGGGCAGGATAAATGACACACATTGAGTCACCATTGAATTAAGACATTTCTGTTTATAGATTCTAGAATATTAATAGGGAGGGCCCCAGGTGAGCACTTTAAGCCATTCACAGCATTTGCTTTGGTATTCAAATTGTTATTAGAGCATAAACCACCATGATCAGAAAGACTGTTAGTCAGCAGGGGTGCTGGAACAATTTGTCTAGTGGAGGTGCTGAGAGCCATAGAACCAAACTGTAAACCCTGTATACGATGGAAACCACTTCAAGTCAGTTGATGCGGCAGCATCCCTAGTCCCAGCACCTATGTTAGTGAGGTTTTTCTATTGCTTGCTCTGAAAATCAGTCTGTTCTGTGTCTCTCTATTAATATTTATACATCCCCCAAAGAATTCTAGGTGCTTTACAGAACAACAACAAAAAGACATGGAGCGAAATCCTGGACTCATAGTCAGTGGAAAAGTTCCCATTGATTACAGCAGGGGTCGGCAACCTTTCAGAAGTGGCATGCCGAATCTTCATTTATTCACTCTAATTTGAGGTTTCGCGTGCCACTAATGCATTTTAACATTTTAGAAGGTCTCTTTCTATAAGTCTATAATCTAAAACTAAACTATTGTTGAATGTAAAGTAAATAAGGTTTTTTAAATGTTTAAGAAACTTCATTTAAAATTAAATTAAAATGCAGAGCCGTCAGACCGGTGGCCAGGACCCAGGCAGTGTGAATTCCACTGAAAATCAGCTCGCGTGCCGCCTTTGACATGCATGCCATGGGTTGCCTACTCCTGGATTACAATGAGGCCAGGATTTCACCCATGGTTCCTGCCTAAGGAATGTACAAATTAAGAACTGAATCCTGAAAACTTTGTGTAATGCCTGCCTATAGGAGGAATCCCACAGATGATTCACTTTGACTAGCAGTGGTAGGAGTTTTTGGAGTCTAGCCCTCATTTAAGTCAGGATGCAATGAGTGAAAGCAATAAATAGTAAACTTGAGAGAAGAGAACAACAGGAAGATGTAGTTCTGTACATAGGTTCATTACGAGTGTGTCTCAAATAGTATCACCGTTTAATTTTTCTACGTTTCCAGGCCTACGGTGGAAGCAGAAGCTGCAGAATAATGCAATGGAGTGCTGAATCAGCACATTTGCAATACATTTAATTGTTTTATTTATGTAATCCACTCTCAGGGTCTTACCATCCTATTTGAAAAATAGCAGTGATCTTGTTGTATTAGAGGGTCCATAAATAAAAGGGTCCATTCCCTGCCAGAAAGATGAGTTGTTAACTACCAGTTTGTATTTTCTTCAGAAATAGAAAAAACCCTGTTTGGACTTCAGAAGCAGTGGAGAGAAGAGGTTTATTGTCAATAAACTATTACTGGGTTTTGCAGAGACGTACATGAAGCAAGAGATGGTCATTTTTAGGGCCCTACCAAATTCACGACCACATAAAATGCATCACAGACTGTGAAATCTGGTCTTCCCCATGAAATCTGTATAGTATAGGGCAGTGGCTCTCAAACTTTTTTTACTGGTGACCCCTTCCACATAGCAAGCCTCTAAGTCCAACCCCCCCTTATAAATTAAAAACACTTTTTAATATATTTAACATCATTATAAATGCTGGAGGCAAAGCCGGGTTTAGGACAGAGGTTGACAGCTCACGATCCCCCATGTAATCACCTCATGACCCCCTAAGGGGTCTCGTTCCCCAGTTTGAGAACCCCTGGTATAGGGTAAAAGCACACAAAAGACCAGATTTCACGGGAGAGACCACTGTTTCTAAAATTGGGGGTCCTAACCCAAAAGGAGGCTGCGGGGGGTCAGAAGGTTATGGGGGGGGGGTCAGAATATTGCCATCCTTACTTCTATGCTGCCTTCGGAGCTGGGTGGCAGAAGAGTGGTGGCTGTTGGCTGGGTGCCCAGCTCTGAAGCCTGCGTCCTGCCAGCAGCAGCACAAAAGTAAGTGTGGCAATACCACATCACCCTTATTTCTGCATTGCTGCCTTCAGAGCTAAACCCTTGGTTAGCAACCGCCACTCTCTGGCCACCCAGCTCTGAAAGGCAGCAGTGCAGAAATAAGGGTGGCAATACCATCCCATGCCATCCTTACTTCTGCGCTGCTGGTGGTAGCAGCTCTGCCTTCAGAGCTGGGCTTCCCAGCCATCAGCTGCTCCCCTCTGGCCACCCAGCTCTGACGACAACTCCCGTCATGAGCAGCAGCACTGAAGCAAAGGTAACAGTACCACAACCCCCCTACAATAACTTTGCAACCCCCGCACAACACCGTTACATTTCAGATTTAAATATCTGAAATCATGAAATTTACAATTTTTAAAATCCTATGACTTTGAAATTGACCAAAATGGACCATAAATTTGGTAGGGCCCTAGTCATTTTACATAGCTCAAGGAATATTTGTTATCAGAGTACCCAACAGAACCCTTCTGAAGCCAGGTCTTCAGTAAAATAATTTTTGCTGTGAACTCTGACACAATCCTTTGCATAGCTAAATGTAGCTTGGGTAACACTATCCACTTGTTCGTTGTTGAGCCAGTTCTGGTGATCTGTGAAAAACTTAGGGCAGCAAGTGAGGAAATGAGTTTTGGAGCTTTTGGAGCAGTAGCCTTTTTTTAAAAAATGTATGTTGATGACAGCTCTGTGGTATTTCTCCACCATACTGACTCAGTATCAGTGAGCTCTTTGAGCAATCCTGTAGTCTTTGGGGAGACAGGTGAAAATAAACATAAAACCTATTAGTTTTGGCTCTCCTTCTGTTGTTAACTTAATGAATTAAAATGCATCAAGTTAGCAGAGGGATCCTGGTGTCATGCAACCAGATCTCTGTGATTCAGATCATATCTGGGCTTTAAGCTTATATAACACTGACTTCAGTGGCAGTGTAATAAATGTAAGTAAAACAATTAGTCATGTAGATTTATGGTGGTGTTGGTTCTAAGACCATTCTCCCTATGCTTTTCTTTGACCCTTCCCTAATCCCTGTGTATTTTTACTGAAAAGCCAGTGATGGTAGCAGCATACTTCTGCATAACAAAAGCATACAGTTTGTTTCATCGTCTAAGCCTAAAGAAGTATCTTTTAACCCTGGTTAAAAGAGTGCAAAATTTTGTTCTGGCTATTGTCCCAGGGCACAAAAAATATTTGGTTTCAGTTAGTCTGTTGACTCTTATCTAGGGAATAACAGTATTGACTTTTGACTTCTTTTAAATCATGGAAGCATATTCACATGTGAAAGATATGTTCGGGTCATTATATACCTTTTCTTTTCTGAATTGAACTCAGACATAAAAGTTTGCTTCTGGTTGAAATTGAATATAGAAGCTTCAAAGCAGGGACAAATTGTTATTAACATATTCTCTTTCTTACAAAAACACAGACTATGCCCCTTAGCATTAAAAAGCAGATTTGATATCCGTGTTCGTGGTGACTAACATCTTACTTCACAATTGATTTCAATAAGACTTCTTGAGGTGTAAGACTCCTATTAATAATGAATAGTACGTCACAGTCTGGCCCTAAGCCTCCATCTTTACTAGGAAAATTGGGACCCATAATTCTCCGCTGGTGCAGCTCCACCACTGGACTCAGGCCATCTCTGTGCTTGGGATGCTGCAGCTGATGGCCAGCAGCATGTAGAAATGCACCAGAGTGAACTCCAAGAGTAGGCAAGGAAGACTGTGATTTGCACCTGTTGAGCTTACCCTGGTTTCAAGCAGACAAAGCCAGACAAGTTTTCAGTCTTTGTACTGTGTTAAAAATAGTATGTTTTTCTAGACATTTTAATTTCAAAAGTGCAAAGTTCCAGCTTTTACGGGCCAATCTTATCCATCTCTGAATGCAGTCATACTATTTCTTTTATGATATTGTGCAATTTTTTTGGTTGCTTCTGCTTATTTTGTTAAGGAGCAAAATAAAGCGGAATAAAAAACACTACTTTGGAAGTTTAGGATGTTATTCAGAAAATGGAACTTCTCGTTTCTCATAGCTGTCAAACTCAGACAGAAGACATAGTGTTTATTTTAAACTCCCCCACATCACAGCAATTGAGAAATGCCTTTCTCTAGTTCATTTTATTCCCTCAACAGAGATTGTAATTGAAGGTTGTCCTTTTGTTCATGCTCTTGGATTCAAGTGCTATATCTAAATCCATAGACTGTTTTTTCCAGTGAGCTGTTTTTATTTTAACTTTGTAATTTTCCCTGCTCCATCTCAGTGTTTCATCAGTGTCACAGGTGGGGATCTTTTGTTAAGGCTTCAATGTTTTAACCATCTCTGTTTGCAGATGGGAGATAATGAATAAACCATTATTTTCCCCTAAGGGAAATTCATTTCTCTTGTACTAGAATTGAAACAGCAATAGATTATAATGAAGGAGATGTTCTCAATGCATGACATTTTATACAGATGTGTCTAGGGGGTTAACCTATTACTGATATTATTCGCTGTACATTATTGGCTTCTTATGTAAAGCAAACTTTTCATGCTGAGGATCCTTCAGTAACATACATGGGGAAAAAAACAAATGTATGCTACATAAAATAGCATTTATGGACATGAAGCAGTTAGGTGGTCCATCTAGTTCATCCACCCATCTGTAAAACTTTTGTCTATTGTAATGTCTTTTTAATGGAGACTTTTAGGGAGAAGAGGAATTGGACTGGGAGAGAGGGACTGGGTCCAGGCTACCTCATTTCAGCTAGTCTCAACCAAACAAAGATCTGAGGAACAGGAAGGGTAGTCATGGGGATGAAAGAAATAGTCCCTTGAAAAGTCTCAGAGAGAAGAGATGACTCCTGTTTCTTTAAGGAGGCTTGTAGCGTAGGGTGAAACGAGGCTCCCTGCTTTCCCAAGTGATCATTCAACCAATCCTGACAAAAATTCTGAGTGGAAAACAGTGCAAAAAGCTCCTTGTTATGACTGTGAGGGGAAAAGGGAAACAATAGATAGGGACTGTTTGCCAGTGGATAGTCCAGTCCAGGAGGGAAAGAGGTGACCTGGAGTCTCATTCCCATCGCCCAAAGGAACACTTGGAGAAAGGACTTTTGCTATTAAGGTTTTGTGTTTAAGGTAATTTTTATTTTGGAAAACATCTGTGGCCAGCCCAGGTAAACCTGGACCAGGGAGATTTAAAGGGCCCACTGGGCCACTCTGGCTCAGAATGGCAAGCCTGTGACAATCTTTGTCTTCTAATTATTTGAGATTTCTTTGTAAATATCTCAGAGGGGTAGCCATGTTAGTTTGGATCTGTAAAAGCAGCGAAGAATCCTGTGGCACCTTATAGACCTACGAATGTAGAGACCTTTTGGAGCATGAGCATTCATGGGTGAATACAATGAAGTGGGTATTCACCCACGAAAGCTCATGCTCCAAAACGTCTGTTAGTCTATAAGGTGCCACAGGATTCTTTGCTGCTTTGTAAATATAGCAGTCGCTTCCACCATTCCTCTCATTTTGCCATTTTATTTATTATAGTTTTGATCCATGAAAGCATCTCTTTTAGGAGAGCCCTGTAAGCACATGTTTAAGTCCCACTGAAGTTAATCAGACTGCTTTACTGAAATGGGGCTTATATGAGTGCTTGGTTCTTCTTATTGAAGAGTTTTAGAACTCTGGAGATAAATGGCACTTTTTTGTTTTAGAAGATTATGAACCTTTTGGAATATGTACCAATTGTGCTTATCTTACTACTTTTGTCTTCCATGGTTGATGTGGTGGTTAGACATCACTTTCACAGTGCATGTTATCATGTCTGGTGAGTGATTCACTGCAGGCCTAAAAGTTGAGACCTCAAAAAGGAATGTGTGGTGGGGGAAAGTTCAGGTGAGCTAATTATATGTTGACTGTCTTTTGTAGACTGGCTCTTTACTGACTTTGGACATTGCTTTTTCTAAAGTTGATGGAGTTTTATTTAATTTTCTTGGGGCACATTTTAAAAATCCTAGATTTAAACTAGATTGTAGCTTGATTCCAGCAGGTTCAAATGCCACAGGTGTTCTCTTTTTCTCTGGATCATCCAAGTCAAAAACAGGGCCCAGATGCCTCTTTTTAACCGCTTTTGCTACAGCTGGAATACAAATGTGTTTGGCCAATGCTTTCCTAAGCATGTTTGTGTTCAAGTGCCTGGAAGGTCAGGAACATAAGTCAGGCCAGACACTTGAGACAAGTACATTTCCTGGATGCACCTGTTACAGGGTTCAGCAGTGAAGCAGTTAATGCTGTAGGCATTTATGTGGTTATAATTAGCACCTGAAGTTTACATAATGTCACAGTAGTAGTGCAGATACTGTGTCTTTAAAGAAATGTAATGCAGGCTGGTAGCAGATGGAAGAGGCAGGAGGCAAGAACAGGAAGAAGTGACCAGAATGTGAGCTATGGATTTTGGAGAAGACCCATAACCAGTGAAAAGTAATTTGTTGTTGTGTGGTGCAGATATATAGCCTGGGCCAATGAAATTAACTGTAGTTACAAAATATATTAAATTTAGTTTGCATTAATTCAGTGAAACAAAAATCAGTAAAGTTGTATAGGCCACATTCTGAGCTCAGGTATGTCAATGTAAATTGAAATATATTTCAACTGATTTTGGTGGAATCACTACTAATTTATTCTGGGGTAAGCAAGATCAAATGAAGCCAAGCAAGTGACAGGATCTGCCCCAACATTCATACTCAGATACAGATATTGGACAACTAATTTTAGCTTAAGTCAATTAGGAAAGTAACTGAGAATCGCACATCAGTTTGCATGTGCTAGCCTTTGGATTGTAACCTTCAATCACATCTGCCGCAGGCTGGACTTAAAGCAACAATCTAGAGGGGAAAGTCTGGGTCTCATTACCCTACCCTCTGAACCACCCTGGCGGTTCGTTACTAAATTAGGCAAAAGATAAGATAGGAATTTGAAAGATTTTTATCAAATCAAGTTAGACATTACTTAATTTTCCCTTAAAATATTTGGCTTGAGTTTTTTTCACCTACTAAAATTCTTCCATGATGGCAGGTTACAGAAGTTATTTGAAAATAGGTTATAAATAATTCATTTCCCTATAAGGAATCATGCTTTGTGTAACTGTGTAACAAATGTACATTGTTGCATTGTGTTGTCAGTTCTCATTCTTTATCTATTCAAGAAAGAAAACCTTGGCTGAAGGGAATATTCCACCCTAAAACATTGAACGGAAAAGCTTAGCATTTCACAGCAGGCAAATAATTTATTTACATGGAAGAATAGTCCATTAACAGGACTGACTTTCTCTGTCGGTTTTTGGTTGCTCACATTGAGGCCTATTTTACTGTATCTTCAAGAGTGAACTGAATTGAACTGTTTTTACCTTTTTACTGGAATTTTATTAGAGGACATAAGATAGGAACATGGTTGTGTTTATTATGATCCACACTACATATTTGTGTTTTAAAAGAACCTTGAATGTTTTAACTAATTCAGCATTCTAAAAGTAGATTTTTATTTGTATGAGAATAAATTATTTAAAATTTTAACTTTAATAGTGCAAAGAATGTATTCATTCATACATTGACTGATAAGCAACCATACCTGTAAAAAACAAACAAAAAAAAACCTCTGGAATGAGCTTGGTTATTCATGTTCAAGTATCTTATAAGGATCATTTTGCAGCTTCTAACATCTCATTAAAAGTTTACTTTTCAAGTGTACCAAAGACTGCACTGCCAATAAGTCTTATTGGTTCAAAAGAAAATCACTTAAATTCATACCTTATCTATGCTACCTTAAATATATGATGATCCAATCAATGAATGATTATAGTCTATTGGTATCCTGAAGGAAATATAAATAAAGTTCCTGGAAATATCCCAATGCAACTTTCCTCTAATAGTTTGGTCACAGAACTTCACACTTTCAGTCTTTACACACAATGTTATGAAGCATCTTGAATGGCAATCTTAATATGTTCATTACTAGAGGATATTTATGCAGAGAAATCACCATCCTTTAATTTCTACACACGATAGAAGATAACAAAATTTTTCCAAAAATATGTTCTTTCTAGCTGATCATTTGGCACCAACCAGTGTTAAAGTATTCTCCCTTCACTGTTCAACTCTGATAAATAAATTACATCCTGTCTTCTCCCCTCATGTAAAAGTGATCTTTTTGCTGCTAAAGGCAAATCTTATTTCCTGTCCCCTGGGAGGGGTTCAGATGCAGTGGTCCAGGTGGGTATGTCTACATGCAGCTGGAAGTGAAGCTCCAAGCCCAGCAAGAGAACAAGAGTGATGTATTTATTTTACATGTTTATTTTTAGAGCACAAATTGCTGTGCTGATAAAACCTTATCCAGCAAGGCACTCAAGTACATTTTACTTTAAGCATATGACTTCAATGGAACTATTCACGTGCTTAAAGTTATAAGTGCTTCTTGTATATAAATGATAAGGACTCTAAAATAATGAACTGATCCAAAGTTATAGAGTTTTATTTATTGTCTTTTAGTTAGGGATAAGGATCAACAGAAAATAAAAAATGAAAAGAGACAAACTAGAAACAAAGAATGGTTGAGGGTGGGACCGGGACAAATGCGAGGTGGGAGGGAGGGGGGAGACAAAAGAGGAAGAGAGCAAGTAAATAAAAAAAAAATTGACTGAAAAATAAAGGAAATGACATGAAGATAAAAGAAGAAAATGAAAAAAGAAGATGAGAAAGAAGGTCATAAAGCTGTAAGGGAAACCAGGTGGGGAAATCAAGAAGAGGTACACAAACAGGGGGAAAAGGGGAGGTCTGTATTGGGCTGGGCAGGGCTGGATTTCCAATTAGGGACATTAAGCACATGCCAGCATTCTAGGGGTGCCTTAACTCTCTAAAACTGTGCAACATGAAGATCAGTTTTAGGCCGGGGAGCGGGAGGGGGAAGGCACAGAAGATGCTGTGCTTAGGGGCACGTAAGGTGTAAATCCGGCCCTGGGGCTGAGGCAAGAGAAAAAATCTTAAGGGCAGTTGTGTCCTTGCTGGAGAATAGAGAGTGGAGCATATCAGCCAGTTTTTCCCCTCCAATTCAAATGCTATATGAAGTAATGTTCAAGTAAATTAGGGAAGTGTGAACACATGGAATACGATCCAGTTCCCCTTCCTTGACACATTTGCCCTATTATTATCAGAGATGATTAAGACAAAGAAGTTTCACAGTAAACAAGTTAAAAGCTTTAGAAATTTTGTTCTATGGCTTCTTACATATGAATGTTAAAAAACTTTTTAAAAAACCCAGTAATTCTCCAGTCAATTGCACCTACTGAACCTTTCAAAGCTCACTGAATGAAATAGAAAAAACATTACCCTCTCTCTGCTTGATACATTCAGAGTATGCCAAAGTCTTTTTGACTGTACCAGTCCCAAGAAATCAGTGGTATGCTTAGATTTCTGAATGCTATTGCTAACTCCTGTATTATTTAGCCATACTTTGTGCTTTTAATAGCCACACTCCCAGCTTTCTGGCTCCTATGGCTCATTTTCATTTATACAGTTACTAAAAGAAAATGGTAGTTTTGTTCTTATTTTTCCTTGCCCTCAAAATATTAAAACATGTTAGGTGAACTCCTGGTCTGATTAACTCAAGATTAAATAAACATTTCATCCCTAGATTTTCCAAATGCTCTTGCCTCAAACTATACAGCCTGAAGTACTTTCTCAGTACTCTTCCCAGAGAATGAGATAACACTCATTAATAACTAAGGGTGTTCACTTAATCACTGTACATCACAATGAAAATGTACCTGTTCTCTCTCCATAGCCTGAAGAAAATATAATAGCCAAAGCACTGTCTGTAACAGTGATCTTCTATTAGTAATATGTCTTGCAGCCTTTTCATGATTATTTTAAACCAGCTCTAATTTCACTGCCAATAAATTGCATAATACTCTGGAAGCACAATGGTAAGTATGTAAGATGAAATCCTGATCCCATTGAAGACAATGGCAAAACTCCCATTGGCTTTAACAGGGCCAGGATTTCACCCTGTCTCCCTCTCAATTTGTTAGAAGGTAGTTGTGGAGATGGAGATTTTTATTTTTTTAAATTTCTGTTCTGCACTTAGCCAATCAGAATGATGCTAGATTAAAGCTGCCCTGCTCTGATCAGCTGGACACATGGGCCCATCTTTAATATTGTAAATCAGTGACAGAGGTCAATTGGAAATACTTAACTTGTTAGGTTCAAATTCTCCAGCTAGCATGGAGGTCATGTCTTAAGAGAAGTTTTCTGTTTGTACAGTAATGGCAAGTACACCAGTTCACATTCCCCATCAAGTTGTACCCTGTGGCAAGCTGGCCAGCAGAAAGCTGCACTTCTTTTGTGAGACAAACCTTCCCCGCATTCCAAATTGAGTGTTTGTTATTTTCAGATACAAACAGATGTGGTATGTACCTAAGGGAAGCTTTCAAAATATGGAAGTAAAACAGAAGTTGATGTGAAACCACAACAGTACTTGACCTGTCTCCATGCATCAATAATCCAAACTTTAGCTGCTGCTGGCAGAATTTTGTTGAATTTCATTTTATTTGTTTGCTTTGGGTTTTGCCCTCAAAAATGCAAAAGCAATGAAGGGTATAAATATTAAATAAGTAAAGCTAATTGGGTTTTTATTAATCAAATTCATGTTTATCTTCTGAGTCCCAATTGTTACATGCACTGTAGCTAAGCTTTGGTAAAGAAAACCTGGTGTCCTGAGACAGGAAATCTACATATTTAGCCTTCCCAAGTCATCTTGAGTTCTACAGGTCAAACCCTCTAGACCAGAGATGAGTCAGAGTGTTTTGATACAGAATTGAATTTTTCCAAAATTCAAGGATCTTTGCATGTTTTTTGGTTTGGGCTCATCTCTACTGGGTACCAGCATAAAAGTTGTTCTCTTATAACATTCATCAATGTTTCCTTGACTATCTGTCCTGCTGTGGCTATGCACGGATTCCCTTTACCTGCACATTAAACTTTCTCATGGCTACAGAAGAGTTCTGAAGGCAATTTTTCAACTTCAGATGTCCATGAGGTAATAATAATAATAGGGTAGTGATAAATCAGAATTGGGTAATAGTAGGGTGATAATAAATCAGAATCGCTATTCTTTCTTTAAGGTAGTGCCTGGATGCCCCTGTAGTGGAGTCACTGGGCAGAGGCCCTTTCTCAAATAATCCTTTGTCCCCAATCCCCTCTCCCCATGTTTATAATTTAAATTATATGTTGACTGTATCTTTACAAAGAATAATAATGAAAAGCTTTGGGTGGTGAGTCAGACTGGGGGAGAGGTAAGAGAGAAGGGCAGCAGAGGAAGGCTATGGAAGAAGTGGAAAAGGGTAGCATTGAACAGGCAGTGAGGGGAAGAAGAATCAGAGTGGCAAAATTGGGCTGGGTTTCCAGGGCCCTCTGTGACTGTCAGTGCTGCAGCTGGGCCTTGGTGAAGGACTCCACCTCCCACCATTAATTAATGGTGAAACTGCCCCAGCAATGAGGAAGCCACAGACCTAGACTGCAGTTCTTGTAAAATGAACCTGAAAAGATTTTGTTTTCAAGAGGCATCACCAGTGACCTGCATGTTAGCACTCAAAAATGATTTTCTGTACTGAGGAGATCCTGGCAAACTTTTTAGTTTTTCAGGGGGCAAAAGAACTTTAGTTGATTTTTTTCCTTTAAATAAACAAACCCCCTACTTTTATTTCCATTCTATTGTGGGTCTCTTTATCTTACTCACAGACATTTGACAGTCTCTCTTTCTTACCTATACCCATTCTCTTCGTAGAATATCAGGATTGGAATGGACCTCAGGAGGTCATCTAGTCCACCACGCCCCCTGCTCAAAGCAGGACCAATCCCCAAAGAGATTTTTGCCCCAGATCCCTAAACGGCCCCTTCAAAGATTGAACTCACAACCCTGGGTTAAGCAGGCCAATGCTCAAACTACTGAGATATCCCTCCCCCTGTTATTGTTGCGAGGTTTGAGGGGACACTCTCTCTCTCTCTCTCTCTCTCTCTCTCTCTCTCTCTCTCTCTCTCTCTCGGAGGGTTGAGGGGTTTTCACATAGCACCCCTTTGGCTGGTGGGAGGCACTTCATACACTGAGGCCTGGCCTGGATGTGTGGCAGTTGCTTTAGGAGGAAGCTTCCACTAAAGGTCTTCATTCTCCCCAACCTGCCTAGAACCAGAGCACCTGCTCAGTAACATCCCCTGTTACATCCAGCGCTGGTTCCCCAAGGAAGCCAGGATCTTTTGTTTAGAATTTACTATTGCCTGTCTGTCTCCATCCAGAAACTATAAAAGTGTCTTTCCTCTTAAACATAATAACTAAATTGTAATATGTTGCCCATTTGAGCCCTTTTACTTATGTTTTCAGATGATTCTGAGGAACTTTTGTAACTGCATTTAAGTTGTACTGAGTTCTGTTAAGAAGGGACTAAGCAAGGCCCTTTGTACCACTTACGCTGTGGTGGGTTTACTTGAGGAAAAGAGTGAGAGGTTACTCGTTGAGGAGATTACCCTCAGTATAGGCTACAAGTGGGCCAGAAGAGGGGGCATAGGATCTATGATGACATGAATCCAATGGCCCTTAATTCTCATATAAACCCATAAGTAGTTGCCATGTAAGTAGCATGTCAGTCCCTAACCCTGACCTTGGTTAGGGGGATAGATTTTTGGCTCCCTAGCGTTTCACCCACCTGCGCTCGCTTACCTGGACTTTATTCGTGTGAAACAAATTTCACTCTGAAGGAATAAAAATGTTGATGAAAGTCCACAGAAAAGAGTCCCATCCTTGTATTCCATACTATCACGTAGAGACCTGTTTTTGGCTCCTCAATGCTGGGACAAAGGGATGTTGCAAAGACACAATAAGCAAAGACAGGTAGTGGGAGAGTGAAGGACCTTGATGGTGAGGACAAGAAGCTTGAACGTGTTGTGGTGAAACAAGAGGACATGGTGGATATAAAAGAACAGTTCCATGCCACCAAAAAGACATGCAGTACGATTTAAAATACCATTTTTATGAATACACTCAACATACAGTCTTGACTGACTCTTCGAAAAGATGAGTGGTGGTTAACATACTCTTACAGGAAAAACTTCATTTACCTGGTTAACAAGCAGCCTGTAATATGTAGTTTGTCCACAGAGTAACCAACACTTACTATAGAATTTCTCAAAAATTGTAGTTAGCATGACAGACTTTACTATCTTTGTTCTTTGTTATTTCTGAACATGCATCATCTTAAACCTTTTGATTTCCTTGCTAACGTGATGTGATTCACATCTTGTGGTTAAAAGGTCTGGCTTTTATTTCTGAAATTTCTGCTATGACTCAGAGAATGATATGTGCTGAAGTATAGATAGATTGAGGTGCTCAGCTGGAAAAAAATATTTTTTTTGTGACCACTATTTAGTTATAATAAGAGTCATCTTAAGTCCTGGGACAATTGTATTGACATAATTGCAGTAGAGTATTGGTATCTCAAAAACATAATGGTTGTGCAATTGCAAACATTTGATATTTAAAAGGAAAAGCAGCACTAATGTGATGCATATACATGTGAATAGTTCGTTAATGTAATTTCTAATTAGCATAGGTACAATTCATACGTATTGAAAGATTATTTCTTGCACATCAAAAGGTGTAGCACTGTGCATTACACAGAGCAAACACCTCCTGAAATAGCACTGAAATGGTAATTAAATCATAGTTAAACTGGAAATCAGGCACCAAATCTGAATACTTTTCTAATTAGGATGCAATCTGTTGGTTTGTAATGGGAAAGATGTGGCTCAAGGTATTTTGACATAAAATATGCCAGTAAAATTGCTTTTGTAGAAAGTTAATACACAGCTATTTCTAAGTAAGCACAGTTTTTATTCTTAAGGTTTAAGCACTACCGAGAAAACATATTAAAAACAATACCAGAACCTACATGCATCCTAATAAGCTTACCAGAGATCACCCAACTCCAAAATGGGCTCTGGCTGGTGATTGGTCTTTCAAATCCCACACAGGGGTTTTTCCTGTGGTCACAAGTTCCTCAGTTTCAGCTCTGAACAGGCACCCTCATGACTCTGTGGATCACTTATCCAGTTTGAGTTTTGAAGAGCCTGTGAATAGGCAGGCCTGCTGTTGGGGGGAGGGGGGAACCAAAGGGGGCAATTGCCTAGGAGTCTGGGACTCACGGCCGCTGCTACCGCAGCAGTGGTGGTACTGGCCAGAAGCTCTAGGCCCTTTTAAATCGCCTGCGTGGGATGCAGGGCTCCTAGCCACACACGGGGTGGTACCGGCAGAGACGAAGGCAGCCAGGTGGGCATGTGGAAGCCCTGTCCCTGCCGGAAGAGCGCCCATTGACTGTCCTCCTAAAATACTTAATTCAATAAGGTTTAACTTAGTTCTATAAGGTGTGTCATTTGTCACAAACTGTTTTAACTAACTGAGGCAAGGATGAAAACTAGAAACACATCATGAAATGAGTGTAAATATACAGAGATAATCAGCTTGACCCCCCAAGACTGTGTAGGTATAGTCTTTGGGCCATTTATGCCAAAATGAGTTTGCTACTTTATTTCTAGCATCACCATGATTACACATGGCACCATGATGACACCGTGATGACACAAGTTAACTGTGGGAGTATAAAAACTGTAATGGGAGTTGCTGTGTAATTACCATTTGATCCAATGGAACTGGTGTATTTTTGTCATTATGGGATGCCCTAATCACAGTAGGGGAAGTACTAGGAGTACAGGCTGACAGTGGAGGCCTGTTTTGCCCCACTGAAGTAGTTGCAGTCTCTGAACATCAGACATGAACATTTCCTGGTAGTGGGTAATTTTTAAAGTGGCAGAGGAGATGTTTGAGTACTGTGAAATTGTTTTAAAATAGTAGATACTCTATCCCTTTGGTCCAGTGTTAAGAACAGAAAGTACAGAAAAGGCAAACAATAGCATTCTTTATTGAAACCGAAAACACTGGAAAGGAGGACAGAGAAAGAAACCCAGAACCTGTATTTTTTAGAACATTAACACCTTACTATAAATCCTTCTTTGTTCATGAACAGAACTAGTTGACTGCAAGTTAGCAAGCTGTTAATTATCTCCAAAAATCAAAGATTTTCTGAAGCATGGAACAGACTAAAAATAACCAGTGTGAGCTATCTGTAGGAGGATATAGTAGTATCAATCAATTATGTATCAGTGTACACACATTATGCACTCTAGGAAAAAGAGTATACACTCGTAGTCTGAGACAAAGGCAAATCCAAATGTATACATGCATTTTAAATGGGGTTTTAAAATAAGTAACCATATTTAAAAAACTCTATCTACAATGTTAGTTCTCAGTCAAAAATCTCTCAGTTCAACTTGTGTTACCAGTGCCTTAATATTTTCAATCTCAGTGGTACATTTAATATCAAATAATTCATAATGAATCATGATCGTAATGTTTGTCTCTATTTTTTCTTTGCAATAAACAGGGTGTAGTTCAAGATCTTCTCAAATTTACTTATTCAAATTTGCTGAAAAATTTCTGCCAGTAATTCTTGGTCTTGCAGATCACTGTGAGCACACAAATTCCAAGCTGGGTTGGTTAAATCTGATTGAATACATGTGCTGTTCTATTCATAGAATCATAGAATCATAGAAATGTAGGACTGGAAGGGATCTCAAGAGGTCATCTAGTCCAGTCCCTTGCACTCAAGGCAGGACTACATAATGCCTAGACCAGAGGTTTTCAAACTGCGGTCCGTGGACCACCTGTGGTCTGCAAGCTTCATTCAGGTGGTCTGCAGATAGTTCCCTCTAAGGCGTGCACGTGGGCAGCCACACATGAGAGAATGAAAGGCCACCCACCTAATTAGTGGAGTCATGCAGGTATGGATCCACTAGTTAGGTGTCTGGACCCTGGAGAAGACACACATGTAAGGTGAGGTGGTGGCCTTGGCGGGGGGAATAGGGGATAGGTGGGAGGGGGCAGTGGGGTGGGGTCTGCTTCTCCAGACTAAATAACCCCAGTTTTTTCAATCTTTCCTCATAGGTCATGTTTTCTAGACCTTTAATAATTTTTGTTGCTCTCCTTTCGACTTTCTCCAATTTGTCCACATCTTTCCTGAATGTGGCACCCAGAACTGGTCACAGTACTGCAGTTCAGGCCTTGTTAGTGCTGAGTAGAGCAGAAGAATTAGTTCTCATGTCTTGCTTACAACATTCCTGCTGATATATCCCAGAATGATGTTTGCTTTTTTGCAACATTGTTGACTTAAATTTAGCTTATGATCCACTATGATCTCCGGACCCCTTTCTATAGTACTCCTTCCTAGGCAGTCATTTCCTATTTTGTATGTGTGCAGCTAATTGTTCCTTCCTAAGTGGAGTACTTTGCATTTGTCCTTATTGAATTTCATCCTGTTTACTTCAGACCATTTCTCCACTTTATCCAGATCAATTTTAATTTTAATTCTAGCCTCCAAAGCACTTGCAACCCCTCCCAGCTTGGTATCGTCTACAAGCTTTATAAGTGTACTCTCTATCTCTTTAGCTAAATCATTGATGAAGATTTTGAATAGAATCAGACCCAATCCCTGCGGGACCCCACTTGATATGCCCTTCCAACCTGACTGTAAACTACTGATACTAGTCTCTGGGGATAATTTTTCCAACCAGTTATACACCCACCTTATAGTAGCTCCATCTAGGTTGTAGTTCCTTAGTTTGTTTATGAGAAGGTCATGTGAGACAGTGCAATGCCGACAGACCCTGGTCGTCCGTGGGCAGGATGAAACCTGGGACTTCTGAAGCTAAATGCATGAGCCTCTACTGCATGAGCTAAAAGCCATATGCTTGTTAGCTAAGTCTATACAGCAGACTCATTAATCTCTCTCTAAGTGGTCTCAGTGCCACTAGCTTGGAGAGAGCACCATACCCAGGAGGTGTGTGGGTTACAACAACATCAAAAGCCTTACTAAAGTCAAGATATATCATGTCTCCTGCTTCTCCCTTATACACAAGGCTCGTTATCCTATCAAAGAAAGCTATCAGATTGGTTTGACATGATTTGTTCTTGACAAATCCATGCTAACTGTTACTTATCACCTTACTATCTTCTAGGTGTTTGCAAACTAATTGCTTATTTGCTGTATTGTCAGATGACTGGCCTGTAATTCCCCATAATTCACTGCAATTCTTTAAATGCCATGTCCAATATTCACATTTTCTAATTCAAAATTTATTTTCCATGTGAATATCACCCCATACAGAGGGCCAGCACAAGGCTTATGCAACACTTAAGTCCCCCATCAGACCTCAAAATAAAACTTAAGTGGGACACAAGAGGGGCATAGCTCTTGTGCTGACCCTATGCACAGCTGTGAATTTTACTCTCTGTGGATATTCTCCAATAGTCACTTAAAACTCACTATTTCCACACACATTCCTGCTGGTTAATTTGTTTGAAATATTCATGTAAAGTGAACATGAAAGAGAGAAGCAACATAATTAAAGTGATTTTTGTTTAAAAAAATTAAATGAATATTCTTCTAACTCCATTAATGACCTTCTGGGGGGAAAATTCACTGCCCATTGGAAGTCTCTTATCCTAGTGATGTAAGTTGTTTGCGTGATACCAATATCACTGAGGCCTGGTTTACACTACAGAGTTTGGTCAAAGGAAATCACCTTAAGTTAACCTGTTAATGTATGTGTCTACACTACCAGGCCCTTTACGTCAATCTAAGTCATCTCTGATGTCGAGAGGCATATCACTTAGTTTGATTTTCATGGGCTGACTGTGAGGTATTGCAGATGCAGCATTGTGTAAGTTGACTTAATTGACCTCCGGGTGGTGTCCCACAATGCTCATCTGTGATTGCTCTGGAGATCATTCTCAGCTCTGCTGCACTGCAGCCAGATACACAGGAAACAGCCCCTTCCCTGCTAAAGCCTCAGGAACTTTTGAATTCCCATTTCCTGTTTTATCAGCATTGGGAGCATGCCAGCTTGAGCACAGCTGCTCATGGAGACTACACGCCCCAAACACACTCCAGCCTGGTCTGGTGGTGGATCTCATTGCTCTGTGAGAAGAAGAGTCTGTGCAGGCAGAGCTCTGATCCAGCAGAAGAAGTATTGACATCTATGCATATATCACTCGTGGAATGGAGGAAAAGGGCAGGGGAAAGCTCTTCACAAAGTTCCTGGAAGGTGGCCTTCTGCATTCAAAAGTTCTCCAGGCACTGCTCGTCATCCCATACCTACAAAACAATGTGGTCCCACCAGTCAGTGCTTGTTTCACGGGACCAGAAATGGCACTTAGCAGAGTGCAGCTGCTCTGTGACTGCCATCAGTAACTGTGAATTGTTTTTCTCAATGGCTTGCAGCAGGGCTGCCTGCAGGACATTGCTGTGGTCCACACAGCAGACCCTACTTTGGCTCTGGAAATATTGTAGGAGAAGGTGCAAGGTGTTTGAGATGCTCACAGCAAAAGTGCACAACTGAGCAGGCTCCATGCTTCTGGGGTTAAGGTGTACATGCGGCAGTTTTAAGACTCGAAAACCATGGAGTTGTTTGCCATTGACGTGAGGGAGGGAGCACAGTGCATCATAGGATGATGATGCAATGTTCCCATCCTCCCCAGCGACAATGTTTTGGTCCCCATGAGGCATTGCACAAACTTCCCAAAGCACACTGAGGCAAGTTGCACTTTGGGATAGCTACCCATGATGCACTGCTAGTGAGGATACACTCCATCAACACAAGGAGCATGGTGTGGCCACACACAATTGACTTCATTAATTCAGGGGCTTGAGGTTGAATTAGATAAAGTCAACTTAATTCTGTAGTGTAGACAACCTTGAAATAGTTAAACGGAGACTTCTCATTTAACTGAAACAGCATTGAGAATAGATAGATCTATGTATTCTGGGGACTACTGCTTAAATATGACAGATTTTATATTTATTTACCGTATTGGTTTTGGAAATTGTGTCTCCTTCAAGAATTTACAAGGAAGAAGCAAAAGCTTGAAAACTGGACAGTTTCTACATAAATAAAACTGAATGCATAACAGTTTTGGAAGGAAAAAGAAACCATCACAGCTACACAACACGTACATTCATAACCAGAAATAATGATTTATGTAAGGAGAGGAAAAAATGAAATGACAGAATATTGCGCAATATTAAAGACCATTTTAAAGAGTGACTATATTTCATTATTAATGTCATTTATTGGGGATAGTGCATAGTAAGCAAACTTGCCAATAATAAAATCCCACTGCATTACTCAGTTCTTAGAATTCTAACATCAATTTCACTTCAAGATGTCTGGGAAGCCTTAAATAGTCAAGCTCATATTGTGAAATGGTAATATTCTGTTCAGTTCTGTTAAAAGTGTTCCCAGACTTGGTCTGGTGGCTATTGATATGTTTGACCTGATCTATAACAATCCAGAGCAGTACAGCAGAGTATAGAGGGATTTTTTTTTGTTCTCTTCCATTGAACAAGAGAAACCTATTTGATGCATGAAGAAGACTGATCTCTGTATACCTACTCAGGATACAAGACCTCATCTCTTTCCTCTTCATTTTTGCTCTGTACCTGCTCTTTCATGTTTTTTCTTTTTTTTTCTTGTATGTGATCGTATCTTGCACTCGCAAACACTTTCCTTCCCAAGAGTAATTCAAGAGAATGTTAAACAGCACTTATTAAAGTTAGCAGGTCCAGATAACTTGCAACCAAGGGTTTTAAAAGAGCTGGACAAGGAGGTCACTGGACCATTAGTGTTGATCTTGCAATAAGTTAGGAACACTGGGGAAGTTCTAGAAGATTGGAAGAAAGCTAGTGTTGTGCCTATATTTAAATAGGGTAATCAGGATAACCTGGGTAATTATCTGACATTGATCCTGAGCAAAATAATGGAACAACCAATTGTGAGAATCAGTTAATAAAGAAGGAAAGGATAGTAATATCATTCAGAGTTTCCAAAATGGTGGGTTGAACATGCCTTGAAAATTTTCCCCCTACCAACTGTTAGGTCAGGAAAATAATGATAGATAACAGATAAGGCTGCAAGGAATCCCTTAATAGAAAACAGATTCTCTGGGTCTTACTGTAAACTCTAGTATCTGTCACCTGGGTAGATGCCAGTCCGTCCACAATAAGTGGTGGTCACTGAGGACCTCAATCCTTTGGCTCCCTCAGAGCCTCCAGAGAGGAGCACTAAGATGTCCCTCGATGACTTGTTTCTCCCTCCTTAAGTTCTTCAGATGGTATAGTGGCAGGCTTCTTCCGGATAGTATGCGAATCTTAGGCGGCTTCCAGGCGTCTGGCTAATGCTGATGATGGTAAGTTTCAGAGTCTTCCTGAGTACCTGTGAAAGCAACCCGCACGTTCTGCCACTAGGATGGGCACCCCTGGTCTGAGGTAACTGCCCTCTATTTAAAGGTTCTAGGGCGGGAAGCCTCTGAAGGAAATGCCGTAGAACTCCAGGGAAAATCCGGTTAGGTCTGGTATTTGTTTACAACTAAACGGTTGAGAAAAAGGCAGGAAAATGTCCCAACCATCTATCTATCCATGTGACTAAACACTCCATTTATATCCAAAATGGATTCCTTTGTTTAAAAAATGGTTTCCAAACAAATAAAACAAAACACAATAAATCAATATCAAAAGCAGTACAAACAGGCTTTAGGGGTTTGCCCCCAACACAGTACTCTCACTTCCTCGTGACAGCAGGCATTAGCAGAGAGAGTGGGATATTGGCAGCAGCAGCAGTGTGGAGCCAGTGACTAGACAATCAGCAGCCTGGTAATGATCACAGCCCTGCCGTGGGGATAGAGGCGTTGGCTGAGAACTCCAGGATGGAGCAGAGCCAATCTTTTTTCTAGGCAGAAATCTCTCTTCGCATTCGTTTCTCTATTCTCTGTCTCCCACGGGATCACTAATTAATCCAGAGTAAACCTCTCGGACACACAGAGTCACCACAAACTAGATGTGTGAAAGAGAAATAAAGAATTTACTAGAAAAAAGACTGGTAATCTACAGAGCAGTGGTTCCCAAACTTGTTCTGCCGCTTGTGCAGAGAAAGCCCTTGGCGAGCCAGGCCGGTTTGTTTACCTGCCGCATCCGCAGGTTCGTCCAATTGCGATTCCCAGTGGCCGTGGTTCACTACTCTGGGCCAACGTGAGCTGCTGGAACTAGTGGCCAGTATGTCCCTCAGCCTGCACCACATCCAGCAGCCCCCATTGGCCTGGAACAACGAATCGTGAACACTGGGAGCCATGATCAGCCAAACCTGCAGACGCGGCAGGTAAACAAACTGGCCTGGCCTGTCAGGGGCTTTCCCTGCACAAGCGGCGGAACAAGTTTGGGAACCAGTACTCTAGACAGGCATTGAGAAAGTGAGAAAAACTAGCCTATATTCAAGCAAATATAATGAATATTTAATAGCCTATAAATCATACATACACATAGTTTGAAATAACTTGTTCACCAAGTACTCAGAATATTTTGATATATATGTACATCTTCTTTCATTTCTCTTAAAGCCCTCTATTTATCCTTTCATCAGAACTCGCTGACATTTACTGTGAAGATTCTCAAAAATGATGCAGGGAAGCCAACACAAATTTATCCTCCTCAAGATCCACTCTACCCAAGTCCATAAGATGACCACCTGCAAACTCAATCATGTGAAGCATGGATAGCGCATAGAGCAGAAAGCAGCTTATGCACTAAAATATGTACATATGTACAGATCAAAAGAAGAAAGAACACATTAACACTTAAGAAATTGAAGAAAAACAGGAGCGAAGCCACTATATGACTGAGCATGCTGGACTGTAAACAAAAGATGGCAGCCTTCTGGCTATTTCCAGCCAAGGAGGATGCTATACATGACATCATTCCTAGGACAAGTCCCATACGAGTATGAGCTTGGCAGGATTGCTTCCTGACACTCCCATCTCCAACCCTACATTTTTTCCAATTTTAGCAGCGGTGAGATTATTTATTTATATATTTAAATAAATTACAAAAGCAGTGTCAGAATTTTACTAATAGCAGTTGACCTACAAAATGCTGCTTTAGGAGACTGGTAGAAGACTTACTCATAGAAATACTAATTTTACAAGTGCAATTATCCTTTCTCATCCCTGGTCCCCTGCCTGCCTCCTCACCCTGTTGCGGCTTGCTGCTCACCTCCTTACTACTTCACCAGGCCACCGCTAGAGTTGCTGGCCGCACTCTGAGGCCACTGAAAAAATTATTGTGAGAACCCCTGCCCTAAACTGTAGCTTAGTTAGTTTATTTGTTAATCAAACAGTGGTAACATTCTGATAAGTCTTACTTCTTTGGCTGCACCTTTCTATTTCATTTTGCCCTATGACTAGTAATATTCTTTCTGATATGCAGTGTAAAAAGAATCTATTTTTAAATCTTGATAGACGTAGGGGAACTCATAGTGAGGAAAGTGATTCATTTAGCTGGCCTTAATGGGTGTGGGAGCCTATGGATTTAAAAAGCCACAAGGGTCTAGAAAGATAAGGGGAGGACGAATTGCACTGCAGCAGGAGTTTGTTAGTTTCAAAAGTAGTGCTCCCAGTTTCAGCTCTGGGTAACTCTAGCTAGCTATGCCAGTGAGAACTAGTATTAGAATGATAGCTAGAGGTTTCAGTCTCGGTAGGATTTCCGTCAGCTTCTTATCAGATTAACAAATATAGTAACGTCTCCCTTATCAAATGGTTAAACATTTCTGTGGTGTAAATGTCAAGAAATGCCAAGACAATGACAGCTTTTAGTTCTGAGGTGTGATATTTGTGGATACCTGCGTGACTTACTCTGTTGAAAATACTGAGGATATAAATTCTAGTGTTAAATTGATTGTCTTCAGGCATGCACAACTCATAAAGCAGCGAGGGCCATATTATTCCAAAGAAAACAGCTGAGGGCCAAAACCCGCCTCGGCCCCGCCGAACCCTCCCCACCCAGCGCCGCCGAAACACACACATCCCAGCACTGTCCAGCCCCCCTGAAACACAACCCCCTCAGCACCGTCCACCCTGCGAAAACACCCCCCCCCCAGCAAAATACCTACTTGTCTGTCACCATTTTACCAAGACCAGACACTAAGGCCTGATCTACACTGGGGTGAGGTGGGAGGAGCCAACCTAAGATACGCAACTTCAGCTATGAGAATAGCGTAGCTGAAGTCAATGCATCTTAGGTCAACTTACCTTGCGTCCTCATGGTGCGAGGTCGACTGCCGCCGCTCCCTCATTAACTCTACTTCTGCCTCTCGCCGTGGTGGAGTATAGGAGTCGACGGCAGAGCAATCGGGGATCAATTTATCACCTCTACACTAGATGCCGATCCGGCGGGTAGTGTAGATGTACCCTAAGCTCCTAAAACTCCCAGTTTAGATGAAAAGGAGGAGGGAGTGGATGGCAGCAGCTTCTTGGAGACTCTAACAGCCTCCTTCAATTTAATGCCATGCAGTCAAACAGAAAAATATCAAGCAGGTAAACTGAGGCACCTATATATCCCTCATTTTCCACATGGATGTTGAGGGTAGGGAACATATACCAGTATACAACTGAAAGGATGGAACAGTCTTTGTCCTTCTTGCTGAAGCAGCAAACTAGAGTGCTAGCGAGGCTTCATTTGGAGTACTGCATCAAGTTTTGGGACCCCCACTACAGAAAGGATGTGGACAAATTGGATGGAGTCCAGTGGAGGAAAACGAAAATGATTAGGGGGCTGGGGCACATGATTTATGAGGAGAGGTTGAGGAAACTGGAATTATTTAGTCTGCAGAAGAGAAGGCGGGTTCGAAAGAGGATGGAGCTAGGCTGTTCTCAGTGGTGGCAGATGACAGAACAAAGAGCAATGGTCTCAAATTGCAATGGGGAGGTGTAGGTTAGATATTAGGAAAAACTATTTCACTAGGAGGGTGGTGAAACATTGGAATGGGTTGCATAGGGAAGTGGTGGAATCTCCATCCTTAGAGGTTTTTAAGGCCCAGCTTGACAAAGCCCTGGATGGGATGTATTAGTTGGAGATTGATCCTGCTTTGAGCAGGGGATTGGACTAGATGACCTCCTGAGGTCTCTTCCAACCCTAATCTTCTATGATTCTAACTTAAGATGGAGAGTTTTAAGATGTCCACACCTGTTAAATAGGAACTAGACTGACCCCAGAAAAAACCCATCAATTGGTAACAAGTTTTCGTCCGTCAGCCAATTCTTGATTTGAACCAATGACCCAAAGACGAAAAGCTCTGTTGCTCCTGAGCCATTCAACCTCCCAAATAGCTGTATTACAGACTTCACCAAACCCTACAGTATCATTACTGTTGTTTCCCAGTTACTACAGTAGACAATACAATGCAATTTAAGGGCATATGCCAATTGTTGCGCTTCAGAAAACCAGGGTGTGATTTTTCTACAACAGAGAACTCGAGTCTGAATTAAAGGGACACAGGTTTAAACCATATACTGTGTTTTGCTGAAGCAATCAGCAATGTCAAGGCAACACTATAGAGAAGATGACAGATCTGTCTTGGAAAGCTAATCTGTTAGAGCAGTGTGTGTGCAATATGTACACATTTTAAAACAAACAAAACAGAAAATAAATAATTTCTCAATCATCCTGCAAAAAATTGTCCATTTATCTCATACTGCGCATGTGCTTTTTAAGTAACTGTATCTTGTTTTAGGGTCAAATGCTGTTTTCTCATGCATAGTAGTTAGGGTAGACAAAAATATGGAATCACTGGGGACAATTCTGGCCCCACTCTCAGGTCCCTATACATGGGCATGGGCAATATAAAAGGGTATGCTATAGGCTGGGAGAGAATTCCCCCTATGCTGCATCAATGTAGGGCTGATGTAAGTGGCATTGTATTTCTCTCTTGACCCTTGGGAGGAGGGCTGTCAAGGCAGGATGAGGAAGTTGACCACTGCATGCACCTGGCTCTCTTTGCTGAGGGGGATTTTTGGCTGCAAAACAGCTCACTGGTGGCTGGGTGAGTCTGCCATTAGTAAAAGTAGCTCCTGTGGTTGGTCTAATTTATGCTATGCTCTTGGTGTCGGCCAAATCCAAGCAGTGCAAAGTGGCAAAGTAGCACAATAGGACTGTCTCTGATGTTTGTGCTTTTCCAAGTTTCTGGTGCCTGTGTGGCTAATGCCATTTTTGGTCAATAAAAATGGAAATCTTGTCTTATCCTATTGCCATATTGTCAAGGTTTCTTTCCCCACTCTGAATTTTAGGGTACAGATGTGGGGACCTGCATGGACACTTCTAAGCCTAAGTACTAGCTTAGCTCTGGTACACTGCCACCACCCAGAATTCCAGTGTCTGGGGCACTCTCTGTTCCCCCGAAACTTCGTCCCCTCCCTGGGTTGCCTTGAGGGACTTCACCAATTCCCTGGTGAACACAGATCCAAACCCCTTGGATCTTAACACCAGGGGAAATTAACTAGCCCCCCTCCTTTCCTCCACCAATCCCTGGTGAGTCCAGATCTAATCCCCTTGGATCTTAAAACAAGGAAAAATCAATCAGGTTCCTAAAAAGAAAGCTTTTAATTAAAGGAAGAAAAGTAAAAATCATCTCTGTAAAATCAGGATGGAAAATACTTTACAGGGTAATCAGATTCATATAGCCCAGAGGAACCCCCTCTACCTTTAGGTTCAAAGTTACAGCAAACAGAGGTAAAATCCTCTCAGCAAAAAGGAACATTTACAAGTTGAGAAAACAAAAATAAAACTAACACACCTTGCCTGGCTATTACTTACAAGTTTGAAACATGAGAGACTGATTCAGAAAGATTTGGAGAGCCTGGATGGACGTCTGGTCCCCCTTAGTCCCAAGAGCGAACAACAACAACACAAAGAGCACAAACAAAAGACTTCCCTCCACCAAGATTTGAAAGTATCTTGTCCCCCTATTGTTCCTCTGGTCAGGTGTCAGACAGGTTTACTGAGCTTCTTAACCCTTTACAGGTAAAAGAGACATTAACCCTTAACCATCTGTTTATGACATATATATATATTTGCAACAAGCCTGGCACTTTTGAGATCTTGCAAATCAAATGGCTGTATTTACTTGTTTTGTTTGATTCTGAGTTTCCAGCCACTTTTAAATTGCATCATTTTGATATTAATGGTGATGGGTTAACCTCAAAAACTTGTATAAGTCCAAAACATTTAAGTGCTTATCCAAATATTTGGAGCGTTACCTTTTTTTTGCTATCTTCCTTTCTTAGTCCTCTCTTCTGCCCACTAACCCTGATCCTTCTCGCATCACAGCTGCTCGTTCTGACACACAGTTACATCCTTCTGTATCCCAATTATCTCTCTGGCTTTCTCAATGTCTCCAGCTTGATTCCTGACTTTGGTGCTATCACATTAGGAGGAGCTTGAAGGCCTGCCATTCCCTCTGCCAGGCTTGGTTTTGCTGTTCAGTTTAATTGCAGAACTCTCCATGCTGGAGTCTTGCCCCTGAACTAATTGGAAATCCCAGAACTTGCGAAAAGGCTGTAATTGGCCTAGGAGAGATTATCACACTTATCCAAGTGCTAAGATTGATTCCAGCAAAGGAAGGAGATAGGGGATAATTATCCATATGACTTCAAAATTTAAAAAGCAAACAAAGGGATGAGTTTATTATGTTAAAATGGTAAATATTGAGATTTGGCCTGAGGTTTGGGATTGTTATTTATTCTGAATTAGCTCATCATGATTATATTCTCTTAATCTTCACAGTCTGTATAATTTGTAACTGTAGGCACAACTAAACCCTTCTAGAAGGCCTATATTTCAAACCAGTTATTTATTTCAGTCTTATAACAAAGCTTATAGTTCAGATCTGTCATGCCCATTAACCCAGGTGACATCCAGAAATTACAGGAAGTGGTACTGTGAGTGAATTATAAGCACAGTAGGAATTATGGACTTGCCAAATATATCACATGGCAACTTCCCCAATAAAGGAAAATGCCAATATAAATGTTGGAGGCTGAACCGTTTGGTGATAGCTGAGTGCATGTGCCAAAGCATACTATTGTGATCACAGACCAGTTGCCCATGATGAACGTTCTGGAAGTTTTCATCAGACGAAAAGTCAGTTGAAGCAGTAAGGATGGAGACTTCACGTGGAATATAAAGGCTCATCTGATGAGAGTATTGAAAGGCTGAATGCTTAGCTTAGAAGCTCGCTTGTCCCTCCTGGAAGCTAATAGCAAGTCAGGCTGTGATTCTGGAGACTGAGGCTATGTCACAAAGGGCTGGTCTATACTACTGTGATAACTTGATCTAAACCAGGGGTCTCAAACTCAAATGACCACGAAGGCCACATGAGGACTAGTGCATTGAACCAAGGGCCGCATCACTGACACCCCCCATTGCTGCATCTGGCCCCACTCCCACTCCACCCCTTCCATTAGGACCCGCCCCAGCCTCACCTCTTCCCACCCCTTTCCTGCCCCAATCCAACCCCTTCCCCAAAGTCCCCACCCCAATGCTGCCCCCAGGGGGTGCAGAAAGTGTGCAGGGTGCAGCAGGGGGCTCAAGGCAGGGCGTTGGTGGGTGGGATGCAAGAGGGTGAGGAGTGCGGCAGATGGCTCAGGGCAGGGAGTGCAGGAGGGGTGCGGGATGCGGCAGGAGGCTCAGGGAAGGGGGTTGGGGAATGAGGACTGGGTACACAAAAGACTGATTGGAATTGGAGAGAGGGGTGCGGGATGCGGCAGGAGGCTCAGGGAAGGGGGTTGGGGTGTGATATGAGGGGGTTGGAGTGCAGGAGGAGTGTGGGATGTGGCAGGGGTCTCAGGGCAGGGGGTTGGGGTATGGGATGTGGCAGGGGGCTCAGGGCAGGGGGGAGGGGGTTAGGGTGCAGGAGAGGTATGGGATGTGGCAGAGGGCTCAGGGCAGGGAGTTGGGGTTGGGGTGCAGGAGGTGTGTGAGATGTGGCAGGGGGCTCAGGGCAGGGGGTTGGGGTGCAGGGCGCGGGCTCCAGCCCGGTGCTGCTTACCTAGAGCAGCTCCGGGGTGGCAGCGGTACACACTGGGGTCAGGGCAGGTTCCCTACCTGCCTGCCTGCCTTGGCCCCCAGCCCCATGCTGCTCCTTTCCAGGAAGCAGCTGGAACCATGTCCCTATGGCCTCTGGGGGAGGGGAGGAGCCTCAGGGTTCCGTGCGTGAGCTGTTCTTGCTGCTCCTCTAGGTACCTTCCACGAAGCTCCCATTGGCCGCGGTTCCCTGTTCCCGGCCAGTGGGAGCTGTGGGGGGCAGTGCCTGGAAGGGGGCAATGCAGGATCCCTCTACCTCCTTCCCCCACCTCCCCTAGAAGGGGCGTGCTGCCAGCTGCTTCAGACAGCGGCGCGGGGCTCACAACGCCACAGGGGGAAATCCCTCGGGTAGGCAGAAGGGCGGGGGGTCACAGGGAGCTTGATGGGCCACACGCAAGAGCCCCGCGGGCCGCAAGTGGCCCACAGGCCTCATGTTTGATACGCCTGATCTAAACTATTCTACCTCCGTTACATGAATAACGTAACTGAAGTCGATGTAGCTAGATCCACTTACCGCGGTGTCTACAGTATGCTGTGTCGAAGGTAGACACTCTCCCGCTGACTTCTCTTATGCTTCTTGGGGAAGTGGAGTACATAAATCGATGGAGGAGCACCCTTTTATCGATTTAGCACGTCTTCACCAGACCTGCTAAATTGATGCTTCTGCATCCTACTTTATAATTTGATAGAGGCATGTTTACAATCAGCATTCAATAATTTTAGTTTGGTATTTCTATATCTACTTATGTGTTGTCTCTTACAGTAATTTCACATTATATTCTTTCAGGCCTGGTTCAATATTCTTTTTGTATTTCTGTACATTAATATACACTGTAGTCCATTATTAGTGTTAGACAGTTAATTTGATCCTTTTTATCTGTTTTTCTCTGAGCTGCAGAGACTGCTTTTATTTAAAATGCAGAAGTAATATCAAACAGTAGAAATATACAATAGAACAGGGGGACGACCTTTAAAGCCTTCTACTGAACATCAAAACAAGAACTGTGGGATGACACTTACTTGAAATGTAAACAATTTGCAAAAGGGTGATTTTGGCAATAGTGAAAATCTAGTATGTTCTGCTCTCTCTTGACTAGGTTAATCAAATTGCATTGTGTTGCTGACTAGGGAAAGGCTGACTAGGGATTAAGTAACTGTGATTTATTCACAAGTTTCTTTTATCTAACAGCAGTGGACAGAGCCATTCACCCTACATTAAAATAATTACCAAGGTTCTCTTCAATATTGCAGATCTCAACTTAATGCTTCTGTCTGTTGTAAATGGGTCCAATCTTTCTAGTAAGTTAGACATGTGACAGAGTTATGTCCATATTCTCTTGGAACTAAATAATATAAATCTTAGTGTATTCATCACTCACAAAGTTATCTTGATTAATTGAGATGCCTTTTTTTTTTAATCTCAGCTTGATACAAAGTTGGTTTTAGAAAATTATCATGTTTCACATCACTGGTACTCCTGGTGTCCTCTTTTATCACTTTATTGTGGCACAATGTGGTTCGCCATTCCTTCCAGGCTCAGCACAACAATCATATGTTCTAACTTTTCCATACGTTTATCAATACAAAGTCACCTCCAGTCCTGCAAAATTCTGGTTTTAAGTCTCTGATATCCAGTTAATTTCAAGTCTTTGGCAAAGGTATCACTCTTGTCCACACAGCAGCCATTCACCAGCTGCCAGATCGATAGAACACTGCCCAAATGGTTTCTTTTCTCAAAATGACTAACTGCTTTGCCAAATTCATCCTTAATTTTGTGGACTTCATCATCGCCAGTTGTGCTTTCTCCTCCAGGCAGTTGTTTCTTGGCAATTGTTCCAGAAGCCAGTGTTACTGTCTTTGAAGAATACTTGGTATATTCTCTTTTCTCACGTATTTCTCCTGGAATTTTTATCACCCATAGCCAAGTCTCAATATAATTACAGAATTGAGGAATTTGTAAATTTATGCATAGTTGAAGTGGCCACCTCCATAATCGGCCAAGACTATATTGCCAACTGCGGTTGGATTAGGTAGATAAACTTTATCACTATGATGGGGCATAAGTTTAAAACCTATAAACAAAAAGAGTGCCCACTGCAGGATGCTGTACTGCATGCTGTTGAGACGCAGGGCTACCGCTGGGCTCCACAGGGCTCAGAAAAAGGCACAGAAGACATTCTGCTCCTTTGTGAATTATGATACCATCTTTAACTACATGGTTACTTAATATTTTTTCCACAGGAGACCTTGCCTCATTTAGAACACAGAATGGACACATGAATTAAGGTTGTGCAGGGAATTGTAACTGGTTATTTCAAGTGCTTGATTTTGCAGCCTAAAATGTTCTTTTGACACTCTTCAAGAGCACAGTACTGTTCCTTTAAAAATTGTAATTTAAGCGGCTCCTTGGAAGTTTCTTGACATAATGTTATAGGAATGCTGTTCATACAGCACCTACATGGTGGGCCTGATTCTAATTTGCAGTGATCTCCTTTCTCTTCACATGTATACAGGCTAATTACAGGCTGAAAAACAGTTGCATGACCTTGGAACGGGGGAGAGATAGGGAGTGCGGGGAGTCCTCAACTGAGGAAACCAAAGTAAGGAGGGAAATGAAGGATACAGTCCCACTCCTGGCAGAATTCACATACTTAAGACCATACCATACCACTACCAAAAATGTACTTACACACACCGACACAAATATATTGAGTCAATGCCTGCATAATCCTTGACTAGAATGAGGAGTGCAGAACCACTGATTATCAAATGTAAAATTTTTTTTAAATAATCAGTTTTCCCTTGTTTTTCGCTGCTTTTTTCTTCTTTTTATCAAGTTAATGAAGTTGCACTGTATTTATTTTGCAACAACCCATCATTCTACCATGGTTGAGTTGTGTTCTTATAAACTGCCTGGATAAGAAAATCATCTGAGAACATGTCACAGCCAGTTACATGGTTTATTGCATAGACAAGATCAGGCAACAACCCTAGGCAGTTTGAAACAGCATAGCTTATCACAACAGGGGTCCATTATCAGAGGAAGTATGTCAAAAGGACTCACATTATCTTAATAGGATCTGTGTAGCTATATATGAAAATGTATCTCTTTGGTTTACTTCTTAAAATCCTTATAAGAGGTATATATTCTTTCTTTGTTAGACTTATGTATGCTGCATGTATTTTATATATCTCAGATATCTATAACAGTAGTTCTCAGACTGTGGGTCGTGACCCAGTACTGGGTCGCAGAATGTAAGGCACTGGATCATGGCGGCTCTGGTCAGCACCACCAACCGGGCCGTTAAAAGTCCCATGGGCGGTGCTTCCCATCTTAGGCAGGCTAGTTCCTACCTGTTCTGACACCGGGCTTTCCAGCCAATGGGAGCTGGGGGGCGGTGCTTGAGGTGAAAACCATGCAGAGCCACTTGCACACCTCCGCCTAGGAGCTGGACCTGCTGCTGGGCACTTTTAGGGTGCAGTGCAGTCTGCAGTGACAGGACAGGCAGAAAGCCTGCCTCTGCACCCCCACTGTGCCACTGACCGGGAACCATCCAAGGTAAGCCCATGCCCCCAACTCCCTGCCCCAGCCCTGAGCCCCTCCCACACCCAAAACCCCTCACCCCCAGCTCCGTTGGGTCACAGGCTTCAACAATTTTCTTCAGCTGGGTCGCCAGTAAAAAAGTTTGAAAACCACTGATCTATATCACTTTATTATCCAATAACCCCTGTCTCTGAGGACTGTCCCTTGTCTTAGCAGAGGGCTGGACTCTCGGGTCTCTAGTCAGTCTTTCTGAGCTCTAACTACTGTGATTAAATAAAATTTCCACTGCTTATATGTCGGTTATTCTTCTTAAGGTCTAACCCAAGAGATGCTGAGGTGGCAATTACAGGTGTTGAGCACCTCTCAGTTAAGATCCTAAGAGACTGACCATACCCAGTCTTTCCTGTAAATGGAAGAAAGAAGGGGAGGGTTTACTCATTTTGACCCTGTCTTAGACAACAGTAATATATTTTCTAATCCAGAGATAGAGATGGCTCTTGTAATGTGGTGGGAAAGGTGTGTTTGTGAGGGCTTGTGGCCTAGAACCAGGGCTTTGGAGCTGTGCTCCCACTCCGCTCCAGCTCCAGGAAAACACCTGCAGCTCCTTTGCTCTGGAGCTGCTCCGCACTCCAGTTCCGGGCTCTGCTCCAAAGCCCTGCCTAGAACCCAGGTCCACCGAGTCTGGGTGGCTGATCTCCCAGTAGCCCTGTGAGACATACAGAGACAAAACAAGGGATCACTGTCAAGAACAGGCATGACAGGAAGTACCTCCCACAAGACCAGAGGTGAAAGTAAGCTGGTACAGGCTGGTACGGCGTACTGGCCCTGATGGACTGGACTGGCTTCTCTGGCAGTGATTTAAAGGGCCCAGGACTCCAGCCATTTAAAATACCACTGGATCCCTGCTGCTGCTCCCCCGCAGTGGCAGGAGCACCAGGCCCTTTAAATCACTGCCAGAGCTCTGCTGCTGCTACCCCACAGCAGCCGGAGCCCCAGGCCTTTTAAATCACTGCTGGAGCCCTGCCACCACTACCCCAGAGATGGCAGGGTTCTGGCGGTGCTTTAAAGGGCCCAGGGCTCCCCACGGTGGCAGGAGCCCTGGGCCCTTTAAATACCCGCCCAAGCCCTGCCGCCCTGGGGTAGCAGCGGCAGGGCTCCCAAGCTGATTTAAAGGGCCCAGAGTGCCACAGCGGCTGGAGCCTTGGGCCCTTTAATTTGCCCCTGAGCCCCAGGGCTCCTAGCCACCTCTACAGCCGGAGCCCCAGGGCCTTTAAATCTTGAAAGGCCCCACCTCTTCTGGTCGAGGCCACGCCTCTTCTGATTGAGGCCTCGCTCCTGCTCAGGACTCTGGCATACTGGTAAGTCCTTTAAGTTACTTTCAATCCTGCACGAGACCCAGAGTGTGACAGTACCCTGTGGCCCTCTGATTGGCCAAGTGTCTCTACTTAACCCCAGGAGTTGTTCCAGGAAGTTGTCTGGGCAACGCTTCAGACCTGGGCCTGCTCCAATGCTAGACTTTACCTTGTGTCTTGATTTCTGATCTCTGACCCGATACCTGCCTCTTGATTCTAACCTGGTACCACCTCTGATAGTTGGTCTTCCACCCTGGCCTGACTCTGCCCCTGACTCTTGTTTATGGGACCTGCATTGTGATTCCTCCCACTGTTGCCTGGTGACTCCCGTCCCTGGTGGACAGACCTCAGCCGAGCTGTGACTGCTAGACCAGGCTGCCTATGCCATGGTCCCTTACAGTATAGTTTAATGTTCATTGTGACAATTGACAAATTATTTGGAACACTATCCAAAGACATTGCAAACTTTTTAGCTTTAAGTCAAGAAACACTCAAGCATGTTCTTCAGTCCATACTTGTTCAGGAAAGCATATACTTAGCTACCACGGTCTTCAACAGAACTAAAGCATGCACTTAGAGATAAGCTCCTGTTTAAGCACCGTTCATGAATAGGGATGCTTTCCTGAATCAAGGCCTTGAGAGGTGGGGTTGTGGAATCTATTTTTATTAAGTGACAAGACTAACATTTTAGAATTCAAATAACTATTAGACTTATATTTTACAAGAAATGGGCCTAAGCCACAAAATTCAGATCCAATTTTCCCCTAAGCATGAGCATGTTTGGAGCCAGTGTTTTTGGTTAAGTACATTAGATGTATAGACCCAAGATTCATTTTTCAGATCTGGATTTGAATTTTTCCAAAGTTTGGGTGTCTTTGGATCCAAGGTTTTCATCTGAGCCTTTTCTAGCTAGTATGTGTTGCTGAATGGTGCGTCTGTTTATCTTCTTGCAGTAACATTAGATCTTTTTGGACCATTCTACTGTTTTGAATTTTTATGGAATTCTTTCCTACTTGGCCTTTTTCTTTATTCCTAAACATCTTCTCAGTTTCTGGATATTTCTTTTTTTAAAGAAAAAAGAAACCAAGGTTGTGGCCCAGACATGCTCTAACATTTTTCTTGAGACACTAAGTCAGATGCCTTCAGTGAATTTACTGTGACCTGAACGATCGAACCTCTCTTGGAACTTTTATAAATTAAGAATCTGTAAAATCATAACACAATAACTACTGGCATTGTTGCTGAAGAAAGAATGGATGTGGATCTGAACTGCTAACTAGGCTTGCCGATCTTGTCAATGGCAGTGAGAATTACCTTGGATGGACTCTGACAGAATAGAACAAGGAAGGATGGAAAATGAAGAAACCTGACAAATTCCCAGAAACAGAGCTTGTTTAATTATTTTTTTCATTCTTTTCCTTTCATGTCTATTTGTTTTCCCCTGGTTTTGTCATAATAATAAATAATTGAATGAAGGGTTTACTCTATTTAAATAATGAGGAGGTTACACAGTTATATTTTCAACCTTCCTTGTTGAGTAAGAGAATTACTAAAATAAGAAACATTCCGAGTAAACTTAAGACACTGTAAATGTATGTAGTTAAAATACAGCCTCTGATTATGACATAAATTGCTGAAGTGGAATAGGAGAAGATGTCAGTGTTAGTGGTAGATTGACTACTTTGGAACAGAGATTTTTTTTTATCCTAATGAAAACCTTTGCTTCCCTCTGTCGAAACCCAGGGACACTGTGTCCCTGTATATCTTAATCATTCTTCCCAAATGTCTATCATAAAGAAAGCACCCATCACCCTGCTGAGATGTTAGGAGACAAAATGAATGCTCAATATTTCCCCTGAATACTTTCCCTACTGCCCCATTGCCATGTACAGCAATCAAAGGGGACAGCACCATGTTCTCCAGCTTGGGAACTGTGAGTGGCTGAATAATTCTATATCCAGTGTACTAGCTTATCAACTCAGAGGGACTCCCACACCAGAATTTGCCTAGATTTCCTATGCTGTGGATCCCTGGCAGACCATGAAACTTCTAATGGCTTCACATTACAAGAGTAGGTGGCTCCAGGATTTAAATTAAGATATTTTAAAAAAGATACTATCACATTGTTTACACCTTAAAATATATATTTTAAAAAAATAAAACCTAACAGAATTTAATACAAATAAAATAGTGTATTTTTTCCACACTGTATCATTGACAAAAACAAGACACAGATTAAAATGGTCATGCTAATAACTGAGACCCTGAAATGTCAACTCACATGCACTAGCACCATATTTTTTTCACTGTACGGGCTTGCTGAAATGTGAAAAGAGTAGAGAGACTATAAATGATGGAAAGTAAATTAGACTTTAAATATATACTCTCATTTCTAATAATCTAAAATCTTATTGCTAACACACATAGAAAATTTTGGTTTTAAAGTATTAATCTCTCTTTCTTGGAACTGTCCCACTGGAGCATGTTACGTAATTTACCTGCACAGGAAAAGAGACTGTTTTTACAATCTCTTTAAGATAATTAATCCAAAATTTAGTGAGACTCTGCAAGTTTGTTACTAGAATGCAGAGGTCATACAACACTAACAGATTTGTTTAATGTATACCACTAATGCAAACATTTATTGTTATGATTATATTTGTTTAAAAAAAATCAGGGCTTTCTTTTCAGCTAGATACTCCACAACTCTGAATTGTTTTAATGCATAGTAGCTTTGATCAACATATTGATGAACTACCATAGGTAAAGAAATGTAAGTAGCGTCACTGATCCCTTATCTTGCTATTTACTGCATAATAGCTACAAATGCTTCCTAAGGCATCATATACAACTCATTTTATAAACTCTTTTTGGTTTAGAAAGCATGATTAGCTGTGCAGGTTTCCATTTCACTAATTAATTTTTTTCTTATTTGTAACATTTTCTAATATAATTCTGAATTTTATATTCAGAATGTAAAAAATCCCTATAATATTATGATAAAGGACCCAAAATATTAAGTCCACTTTGGGGTAGGAGTGTATTACAGTAGCTTTTTTCAAAGGGAGGACTTTGCATCTGTGTTTGAAATTGTATTTTAAGTGATTGTAAAGGTTACTGAGACAAATCTTGTTGCCTCTTGACATAGTGGTACTTCTGAAATCTACTTAAAGAACAGAAGTTACCACCATTGTCTGAATGAGGATATTTACGCATCATGATTCATATGAGGAAGAATTAATCTTCACATTTATAGGACTATGTATAGTAGTTATGCCTAGCAGTGCTATATTAAGCATTCAGCTCATTAAGCCCAAGGGAATTACATATTATGCCAAGGCAATTTGATTAGATGTAACCAAAGGACAGCAGAGACCTAATGAGCTAAGAGCTTGAAGTGAACATTGTTAAATCTGTCATGGAGCTTAATTAGAGAAAAATGTTTTTCTTCTTTTCTTCTTTAAATCTTTTTATAAACATTTTGATGCCTATCTGCTCTTGTACTGTGAGAGTTTTCTACCAGTTAAGTCGAAAGAATGAAAGGTGAATAAACTTTCCAAGCCAAGTTGAATATTCAGACATTTCATTTTATGCTTAATGCTCAATTCATGGTCTCTACCAGAAATCGGGTTTCCTGGGTTATATGCAAAATATTTAGTTAAACTGTAACCATCTCTAAATTTAAATTGTTTGGCACAATTGACTTTCAGGCTATGCATGAATTGCTGTCTGACAAATAACACCTACTCACTGCAGTCTGACATCCTACTCTAGCACGAACTATGAACAAAAGCTGGCAATAATTTCCTAAACATAATCTGAACTTGAAGCAAGTACAAAACCTACAAGCCTGCTGTTGGTCTGCTGCAAGTTGAGGAGAAAACAGATGTGACAATTCCTTACAATGAGTTGTAGTAGCATCACTGAAGTAATAAGTAGGCACGGGGAACAAACCAATGAGTCCCACAGAGGGAGCTAGGTGAATTGGAATCAGCACCTTGAATTCACACAGAATTAGAAAAGTAGTGTGGTCAAGTGGGTAGGGCATCATACTAGCTACAGTACATTCACTTTCAGTGACCTTGCTTTAAAAAAACAGTAGATAACCATTTCATCCCAACCCTCTATGCCATATTTATTCCTCCATAGACTTTAATAGCTCCTGAAAAGAACATTTCTGCCAAGACTAAGGATCATCACAGTTACAGCACTACACACCCTCTTTTCTTGTCTACTCTGCCCTTCATGCCTTGTTCTACATGGGTCTTCTCTGCAAGATTTTGCAAATAGTGTGCATGTACTCATTTTGAGACTAAATTCTACCTTCCTTGCCATTTTAATGACATCCTACTGTCTATATTAAGTGATCTCTTCCCCCACCCCTCCTATTTTATGGCTTGATTCTGCTTCTGTTAAAGTGAATGGCCTGTGTCTCGTTAACTTTAATGGTATCTGGATGTTACCTTTAATATTTAGTGGAACGTTCCCATCTTGTTATTATCACTTTTCATAATGTCCTAACTGGACAGTAGAATATAGATTTACATTAATCATCATTAAGTTAACCACATTTTTTGCTTCAGTGGGAAGTTGTTCTAAGGCTTCTTTGGACAGTCCTCTCCCAACATTAATATTGGAAGTTAGTTATATTTATTGTTGTCAGTCTTCCTTCTGACTCCTAATTCCTATCAGTACTTTATTATTGTGTGTTTTTCACTTTACAATAAATTTGTATAATATTTGTAGTTTATTATACTTAGATTTTTATTTCCTCTAAAGGACTTTCCAGGGCCTTCACTTGGTAAGGATGCATGTACTTTGCACTAAAATATGACAGAACATCCTTTAGCTGAAGGGCTGTCATCTTTTAGACTTTGTTCTCCAAGCCAAAATCACTTCACCATGAGGTTCAGATGTTTACTTCACAAGATGCTTACCCTGTGTTACTGTGTGACGGCATAGTTGGTGATGCAAGTCTCATTATGACTACATTGCATCATTTCTGAAGATATTTTGGGATTGTGGTAAATGTCATGTATGCTAGGCTTGTAGGACATGGGAGGACCCTGACAGAATTGTGACATCCCTAGGTATCCAGTTGGTGTAATTCACATATGACCACATCTGTTCACTTTCTCTGATGTGTACTCTTCTCTTTCTGCATGTAAGAGTTCACAGAGATGCTGTGGAGCAGATCCTACACTGTGGGAAGCATCGGATCTTATACTATGATTCAGTGACAGGTTGGCAGGAAAGACTGTAGTTCAAATAAACACAGGGCACTTGAAAGGGATGATGATGATGATGATGATGATGATGATGAGAAACCACTGGTGTAAAATCAGACTCTGGACAAAGCCCACTCAGTACGTACTGAAAATATAAGAGGATTTTAAAAATAAAAATACAGCTTTCATAAGATTTGAGCTCAGTATCACTAAACTATAAAGCAAACACATCCCCTACTTCCCCCCTCACTCCCACCCTCATCCACTCGATTAACCAACCATTGGTTAATATTAGAGCTGTGTGAAGTATTTGCTTTGCACCTCAAGCCCACTTTAACTTCACATTTGGTTTGAGGTTTGATGCATTTGCAAATCTTAGATAATTCTTACATAAGCTTGAAAACATCAGCTGATGTTGTTCAAACAGATGGGAAACCAGTGGACTTCCCTCCCTTATGGCTGATCTCTCAAGCGCCCTGCAACACATCCTAGAACCTCAACCCTTCTTAACACCTTAGATGTCTATAAGAAGCATGAAGCAACTCTGTGCTTCTGCTTCCATGACCCAAAGGCATTCTGACAACAAAGGAAAAAAGGGAAGGGTTTTTTTCTTATTATTTTTCTTTTGTTTTTGTGGGGAGGGTAAATTTAGAGGGAGGAGTTGACTAAGAATTTCTGTTGGAAGTGCAAAATTCAGTGAATGTGAACCTAAAACAAACCCATTTAACTTAGAGCGCTGTTCTCCAAGCAGAGCTTGCACAATACATTTCTCTATCTAGATTGATTATTTTATTACTGTTGTTGTTATTGTTATTTGTATTGTGGTAGCAGGAACCGCTTTGAACTAGGGCCCCATTGTGCCAGGCACTACACAAACACAACAAAAAATGTTGATTCATGTTAAAGCCGGGTGAAATTTTTTATCTGAAGCTTTTTGGGAGGGGGAGGCAAAAATGCAAATACAGCAATACTGAAACATTTTGCAAATTTAGATCAGTTTCACTAATATGTTTGTTTTTTAAAATATTCTGAAAATTCCAGCGGATTCATTTTGACATTTTTGACATGGCATATTTCAATTTGTCAGTGTGAAATGACTTTTTGTTTAGAAATTCCCTTCAAATATATATTTTAAATAATTAAAAAGTTAAATGCTGTAAATCTAACCAAATGTTTAATTTCAAACAAAACTTTTTGTTCAACACTGAAACAAAAAAAATCCATTTTTTGATTAATTGAAAATTTCAAAAATAATCGTTCTTGGTTTGACCCTAAATGCATTTTTTTTTCAATTTTAAATTTTTTCAGATTTTCCAGTGAACCAGAAAAGCCTTTATTTGCACAATCCTATTCCTTGTCCCAATGAGCTTACAGTCTAAGTAATTGATGGTGTCTACACGTTTCATTTGCTTTCCCAAGTTGATTAGTCTTGAGTTCTGACCTATGTTGAGATTTTCTGTGGCCTGGTGGTACTTTCCCTTACAGTTTCTGAGTGCCTGTGATTTCCACAAAGTGCGCTGCTAACAGAGATCTTTAATTAGGCATCTTTGCTGCATGCATCCTTGTAAGTTACTTGGTATTCAGCCTGAAGAGCATGACAGTTTCACTAGTTGAACATATAAGTTGTTTGGATTGTTGAGATTCAGCTTGTAGAGCTTACACACTCTGCTGGCTTTGCCAGTGTATTTTAACATCATATCCATAATAAATGTTTCAGGAAAACAAGCTTTTTAAAAAAGAAAGAGGAGTTCTAGTGTTTAGTCATGAAATTATCAGCTTTTAACATTCCTGCCTTTAGAACCACTAAATAATGCACAATGAGATGCTGGAAAGAAGGATTTTCTGGTCTCACTCATGCCCATTTCTCCTCCCATCTCTCATTCACTCAAAACACATCACCCAGTTTCCCCTTCCGATCACATCATATTTAAATATCTTGTCCTCCCCTTCAGGGCCCATCATATCTCTGACATTTCCTACTAATCTGATCTTGTTTCCTGTTGCATCATTATTTCCCCTTCTGCTCTGCCAGTCTCATCTACAGTTTCTCACACTTGTCTCTGTACCTTCTTCCACATCACTCTTTACTTACAGAATGCCCTCTCTGAACTGATCCATTAGGCTGCATTTTTACTCCTTCAAACATAATCTTGTCACTGTCCAACATGAAACAGTGTTAAGCAGGTTCAGGGTTTGGTGTACAGAGACCTCAGCCTGCTTAGGGCCACAGCAAACACATTATGATATTCATGCCAAAGATTAGAAATCTATTAATTGAAACATACGGATGGAAAAGAAACAGAACAAGGCACGAAGCATTGAAACTGGAATCGAGTGATTATGCAAAACAAGCTTAATCAAACCCCTTGGAAGTCTCTTGTTAGAGAGCGTGAATATTGGATAAAGTCTCTTATTCTGACAAACTTATTCGGAGTTGGAAATGATAGCCACTTTCTTGCTTTAGAAAACAGACAGACACAGAATGGGGAGAAGAGATAGAATGGGAAAGATGGGGGAAATACAGCATTTTGTTGATGTTCTCAGGATACAGTGTGGCTGGTCAGTCATGGGTGGATGCTTTCGCCTGGTAGGTCAGGCACAACAGCTATTGCTGGGGACCTTGGCTAACCTCCCATTTAGGGATATCATCTGTTGGGTCCTTCTAATGACACGCTGTCTCATCTCACCATGCTGGTGCCATACAGTGCAGCTGATTTCTGGATGAGGTGAAAAGCGGTGAGGGATAGGGCAGAAGGAAGATTGTGTAGGGACGGAAAGGAACACATGAGAGAGGTGATGACAGAGCTCACATGTACCAAGCTGGTGCAGCAACGGTGGTCAAGGACAGGAGCAATGGAAGTACCCTAAAAGTGTGGAGGGGGAGGAGGGGCACAGGCACCCAAAATGTGGCCCCAATCCCCTGTGCTGAACTGTGCTGTGCAGCCCCCGAGGTGTCACCCCCACACCACCCCTTTCCCTAAGCCTCCGCCCTCACATCACCCATTCCCCTTGAGGCCACCCCTTCGCACCACCCCTTCCCTCAAGGCCCTGCTCCCATGCGTCCTCTCTGTGCCTCCCCTATTGCTTTCCCATGCAGCTGGTAAAAAGTGGGGGGGGGGCATGGTCCCCTGGCCCTCCCTGTTCCAGCGCCACTGGTCAAGCATTCCCACTGGAGTATCGAAATCTGGTGTGTCAGCAACCATCCTTCAACTGCAGCTGCAGTGATAGTAAAAAGTTCTTTTCTCCCCCAAAGCCTCTTTTCAAGGGTCCCCAGAAGGGTGATGGATGGAATGGGCCATCTTATTATTATTTTGCTCACCAATTAGGCCCAATTTCTGAAGCACCAATTTTGATCCATTTACTTCCATTCCTCTTGTTTACTGGTCCTAATCTTATCAGAGTCATTGAGTGGTGTCAGTAAAACCCATTCTGTTTAAGTTATTTCAGTCTTTGCCTCCTTCTTATATCTTTTCTTAAATAATTTTAGATAACAGGTATTGTGACAATTATTACAACATCACTAACTTGTCACAATTAAGTATTACACTCAGATTATTACTAGAGAACAGTATAGAATGGCAATACGGTGACAGGCAAGAGAAGATTTTTTGGACATTTTAAAAAGTTAACACTGAAGCATTGATACTAAAATGTTTTGAGATTAACAAATATTAAAATCTCAGTTGATGCAAACTCACATGGATTTGGGTGCTGTTCTTCTGCAAAAGGATTGTCCACTTGCCAAAACGCTGTCTAAAACACAGCAAAACACTTCAGATCACCAGAGCCTGATGAAATGCATCCTAGAATACTCAAGGAGCTGACTGAGGAGATCTCTGACCCATTAGCAATTATCTTTGAGAAGTCATGGAAGATGGGAAACATTCCAGAGGTCTGGAAAAGGCAAATATAGTGTCCATGTATAAAAAGGGAAATAAGGACAACCCGGGGAATTACAGACCAGTCTGCTTAATTTCTGTACCCAGAAAGATAATGGAGCAAATAATTAAGCAATCAATTTACAAACACCTAGAAGATAATAAGGTGATAAATAACAGTCAGCATGGATTTATCAAGAACAAATCACATCAAACCAACATGATAGCTTTCTTTGACAGAGTAACAAGCCTTGTGGATGCGGGGAAGCAGTAGATGTGGTATATCTTGACTTTAGTAAGGCTGTTGATACTGTCTGACATGATCTTCTCATAAACAACCTAGGGAAATACAACCTAGATGGAGCTATTATAAGGCTAGAAAATCGTTCCCAGAGAGTAGTTATCAGTCGTCCACCGTCATGCTGGAAGGTCATAACGAGGGGTCCCGCAGGGATCGGTTCTGCATCTGGTTCTGTTCAATATCTTCATCAATGAATTAGATAATGGCATAGAGAGTACACTTATAAAGTTTGTGGATGATGCCAAGCTGGGAGGGGTTGCAAGTGCTTTGGAGGATAGCATTAATATTCAAAATGATCTGGACAAAGTGAAGAAATGGTCTGAAGTAAATAGGATGATTCAGTAAGGACAAATGCAAAGTACTCCAGCTTAGACAGGAACAATATCGACTGCAACATCAAACAGGAAATGACTGCCTAGGAGAGTACTGTGGAAGGATCTAGGGTCATCGTGGACCACAAGCTAATATGAGTCAACAGGTAACAATGTTGCAAAAAAGCAAACATCATTCTGGGATTTTAGCAGGAGTATTGAAGGCAGGCACAAGAAAGTAAATCTTCTCTCTTACTCCCTTGCTGATAGGTCTCGCAGAGTATTGTGTCATTCTGGTGCCACATTTCAGGAAAAGATGTGGACAAATTGGAAAAGCCAGAGAAAGTAACAAAATGATATAAGTCTAGAAAACGTGACCTATGAGGGAAGATGGAAAAAATTGGTTGGTTAGTGTGGAAAGAGAGGCTGAGAGGGGACATGATAACAGTTTTTCAAAGTACTATAAAGGTTGTTACAAGGAGAGGAGAAAAATTGTTCTTGTTAACCTCTGTGAGATAGGACAAGATTGCAGCAAGGCTTAAATTGCAGCAAGGCGGTTTAGGTTGACATAGGAAAAACTTCTACCCGTTAGAGTGGTTAAGCACTGGAATAAATTGCTAGGAGGTTGTGAATCTCCATCATTAGGATTTTAAGAGCAGGTGTCATGGTATAATTCCCACCCTGAACCTTAGCGTCCAAAGATGGGTACCAGCATGAATTCCTCTAGCTTAATTACAGCTTGAACCTGTAGCACTGCCACCAACAGGAATTCCAGTGCCTGGTACACTCTGGTCCCCCAAACCTGCCCAGGGAACCCAAGACCCAGATCCTCTGGATATTACACAAGGAAAGTAAACCCTTTCCCCACTGTGCCTCTCCAGGCTTCCCTCCCTGGGTACCCTGGGAATGACTGTGATTCGACTCTTGAATCTTAAACAGAGAGGAAATCACCTTCCTCCTCCTTCTCTCTCCCCCTCCAGACTCTCCCTGAGAGAGACATAATCTCACACAGAGAGAATTAGCCTTTCTCTCCCCTTCCTCTTTCTCCCACCAATTCCTGGTGATAGACCAGTCTCTGGTCTCACCAGAATAAAAAAAATCAGATTCTTAAACCAGAAAAGCTTTTAATTAAAGAGAGAAAAACAGTAAGAATTATCTTTGTAAATTGAAATGGATTAGGTACAGGTTTTTCAGCTATAGATACTGGAAATACTCTCCCAGCCTAAGTATACAGTACTAATTAAAATCCTTTCAGCAAATACAATTTGAAATCCTTCCAGCCAAATGCACATTTGCAAAGAAAGAAAACAAACATAAGCCTAACTCGCCTTATCTACCTAATACTCACTATTCTGAACTTATAAGAGCCTGTATCAGAGAGATGGAGAGAAACCTGGTTGCACATCTGGTCACTCTCAGAACCCAGAGAGAACAACCACCAAATTCTAACAGCACACACAGAAACTTCCCTCCTCAAGATTTGAAAGTATCCTGTCCCTGATTGGTCCTTGTCAGGTAGACAGCCAGGCTTACTGAACTTGTTAACCCTTTACAGTCAAAAGAGATATAAAGTACTTCTATTCTATTAACTCCTACTATCTGTTTATGACAGCAGGTTAGATGATCACCTGTCAGGAATGGTCTAGATAATTAGTCTTGCCTTGAGTGCAGGGGACTGGACTAGATGACCTCTCGAGGTCCATTCCAGTCCTACACTTCTAGGATCCTATGAACAGAACAGCACATGTATTCAATCATATGGTTCTCTGATTCTAAAACACAACAATACTATGCTCAGACTGAAGAAAAAAGAAAGCCAGCTGTTGTTTTCGGTTGTGAGTGTTTTCACAAATGTTTGTGGGCAGAAATCAGTAAAGGCAGAAACCGTTTCAGAAACCATTAAGCAAAGCACCAACTAATGTAATTAAACTCCAAGAGTACCTAGATCCTGTCACTTTTACTCTGATTAGTATCTTACTCCTTGAGTAGACCCATTAACTTCAGTAGGACTATTGGCAAAGTAAGATACTACTACTCACTGTGAGCAGGAGGAGCAGAATCTCTCCTTAAATAAATTATTTCTTGGAATGAGGGGAATTAGAAGTAAGATACTATAGGTTTCTGCAGGGGGATAATAGCTGTGCTTTTTCACCTCATGTCACCTATGAAATGATCTCAGCTACAAGAGAAAACATGGATAGGGCCACCCACTTGGCCTGATTATGTTTTTTAAGCAACAAGCTTGAAAAGGACTGATTTGTTTGCATCTGTGTGCCTCTGTTGGGCTACACAGATTGAAGAGAGTGAGAAATACTACTGGACTAAACAAATGATTTCTATGCTTTGTATAGACAACTGTGATCTAGCTACTCAGAGTGGAATTCTTTTGCATGCAGCTTAGTGGAATGTGGTGTGGGTTATAATAAGGAATACAGTTCCAAGATCATTTTATCATTTCTCTCATTTTCATATGTGAGTTTTATTAATATTATGCATCACCATCTGTGCATGTTTCTGTATGTATGCATATGTCATGCCCTCAGCGTGGAAGAAATGAAGTTGTACAACATACTAAATACTGGTAATACTGCCTGCTCTTAGGACATTTAAATACTAGGGAAGTAAATTAAATGCATACAAGTAATAATATCATTAATGGCTACAGATATATTTACTTTTTCCAAAAAATTTGGACATAAACTAGGAATGCATTGGCAATGAGGGGATGTCTATTTGTTGAAAAGTCTGCTCTAAGTCACATCTCTATACGGAATGCTGGTTGACATTAGAAAGAGTTCAGATTATTTTTTCTTTTCCATTTGAATGTCAGCACATATTAATCAGTGAAGTATGGCTTGTTACATCTACATCATGCAGCTTATACTGATTACAGGCAACAGTTACAATAAAGCTGGAATGGACCAGAAGAGGTTATCTGACTGCCACTAATTTGAGCAATCAACAGTTTCATAATCAAGATTAATGTCACTAATCACTTGTGTAAAAAATGTTGTTATTATAACAACTACTGGTTAGGCCATAGAAGGATATCCGCTAGTCACAGCCGGACCTTTATTTAGGCCAGGGCTATACTAGGAAACTAGGTCTGCTTAACAATGTCGCTCCAGGGTGTGAAAAATCCACAACACAGTTAAAACAACCCAATCCCTGGCGTACACAGCACTAGGTCAATGGGAGAATTTTCCCTTCAACATAGCTACTGCTTTATGGGGAGGTGGAGTACCTATGCTGATGGGAGAACCTGTCACCTGTCAGCTTAGGTAGTGTCTCCACTGAAATGCGACAGTCGCACAGCTGCAGTGATGCACAGTATATGCAGAAAATAACTCCACCCTTTTAGTTTATTCTCAAGTTTCCTTTAAAATGAAGCCATTGTTTTTAGCTGGTTGCAGGGGGATTCACACCTGGGGAGAGGCAGGTATTTTTCCATGTATGCCTTCCCCTGATGTTTCTACTAAGGGAGGCAGTTTTTAAGTTTCACCAGATGATCTTTGCCAGTAAAGGGCCACTGATGGATGCTACCAAGGGAGATCGTCCTCTGAACACCAAATTATTATCCCTCCTCCCCACAGTCTCATTTTTTCTGGACTGCACTGATTGGCTCTGGAGATTGAAATAGCTTGTGTTGCTACTAACCACCCTACTGGGAGCCTCTCTCAGGTACTGTGCAGGCTCTTCTGTTTGAATCTAGCTCTGTATGCTTCTACTGAAACTATATTATATTCTCTTTTCTTTAGTGTTTGTTTTTTCTTCCTTTTCCGCTTCCTAAGGAGACAAATTTCTCTAAATCCTCAACTACCATCATTCCCCCTCCTCTCTTTCCCAATCACCCTTCACTCTGACTCCATGATCACTTCATCTCTCCCCTGTCCTCCATGCTTGTTTTCTTTATGCTTTGTCTATCCTATACTCTAAGATCACTGGATGAAATCCCAAACCTATACTGACTTCCTGCACTGGAAGTTTGTTCTTTCACTCTTTCTTCGTCTGGGCTCTGTTCCTGGCTAGGCAGTTCCACTTCTAATCCCTTATCCATCCCCAGGCTTCCGCTCCTTCTCCATTTGGGTCTCCTTTATCTGTCCTTATTTATCTATTTAGGCTTTTAAAAAAATAGTGCCTAACACAAAGGTATCTGTATTGTCATTTGCACCATGCCAGTAGTAGTTCTTGTGGCAGAATGGAAATTTTCTGTAATATGTTGTCTGAATACTGTGTATGCCTTAGTTTCTGCTATATGATGCTTTGTTAAGTAGGTGGTGGGAAAAGGTTGTTTACTCTCTGCAGAGATCAGAGATACAGGTGTGACTGATGCCTAGCTAACTGCAGCCTAGGCCCCATGTCCATGGAGTGTCAGAGAAGGCACTGGCCGCTCCAATTGTCTGGACATTTGGTACCTAGCAACTGATGATACTGGATGGCCAACCTCTCTGCAGGAAGCCAGCCATGTTTGCCCATGAATAATAACACAGGACTGTGGAGCGGCAAGGTGGGGGGTTGTTAAGTGTGGGCTGCTGGAAGGTTGAGTCTCTCCTGAACTGGGACAAAAGAGGAGTCAGAGGGCTGTGGGTTGACCAAGATAGACCATGCTGTAACTTATCTCTCTCTGTACTAGCCAAGGACTTTTTACGCTCTGTTCCAGACATCTAATAAACCTTACTGCTTTTCCAACACTGGCTAAGAGTCACTGCAGATGCTGAATGTGGGGTGCATTGCTCCCTGTGGATGTACAAGTCTCTCTCAGGTGCCTAGTTCAGGAGGACTTGCTGAAGGGAGCTCATAGTGTGAAGCAGGGGTGCTGAAGGAACTTAAGTTCAGTCCAAGGAGGCTGCAAAGCGAAGTGGCTAACCCTAGTGAAAGAGTGGTACCCTAAGGGGAGGTCTGGAACTCTAAAGGGGTCTCCCCAGGGACTGTCCCAGAGTACCAGACCAGTGGATCCATGACAGTTCCAAATGCTGTTTCCCAATAATTAAGCAGTTGAGACAATCCTAAAATATGAATTATACATGTAGCATATTAATCAATTCTGAAATGATATTAGATCCATTTTTAGTCTAGTATTTGTGTAATACAGATCACGTGCTGACTTGTGTTTAGTAGGTATGAAAATCTTTCTAATTAAGAGAAAAGGTAACACACTTATTTGGGAAAGTAATATTGATTGGCAAAGCAGTTCCCTATGTGGCACAGACATATGAGCTTTTGAGACATACATTCTTGAAGTATGAGGTGTCCTGTTGCAGCATTCTAAATTGTTTCAAAGAGGTTCTGATTATCAGGAAAGTCTTACTGGATCTTATTCCTGTGGATGAAGAGAAAAGTGGCCATACAATTTTTCATTTTTAAGTAAGTGCTGAAAAAGCTGTTTATCCAACAAACATTAATCTTCCAGTGAGTTGATCAAAACATTTGACTTGAGACGTATATCATGAAGAAATGTGTGATGGGTTCCCCAGGTCTTATTTCAAAGAATCCAGGACACAAGATGTTTAGCCAACAAACAGAGACGCTTTATTGGTGTTACCAACAGCATAGACATAGAGATAATACTGCTGATATACATGAGAGTATAATCAGTGGCGGATTAGACACTGGGCCAATGGGGCCTGTGCCCAGGGACCCAATCAATTGGGAGGATCCAGAAAAATAGGTGCTCCCACGTTCAGATCTACTCCACCCTCCTGGCGTTCCTGTGGGGGAGCAGGATCATGGCATAGGGACTTGCCTCGCTTCAGCTGCCCACCCGCCCAGTGCTCCTGCCATGGAGTAGGGTCAGGACACAGGGACTTTCCCCGCTCCATCCATCCAGTGCTGCAGCCACTCCCTGGCAGGAGCACTGGGTGGACAGGTGGAGTAGGGTAAGCCCCGGTGCCCCAACCTCTCTCCCCAGCAGGAATGCTGGCAGGTGGATGGGACAGACCCCTGTGTCCCAACCCCGATCCCTGACTGGAGCACTTGGAGAGAACCAGGAGGAGAGCTGCAGGCAGAAGGCATGGGCCACTTGATCTGGCCCAGGGGCCCCACAAAACCTTCATCTACCCTTCAGTGTAATTTATTGTAGCTTTCTGGGGTCCAGTTCCTGGTCACTATTTTCTTCCATCAGGGTTCCACCCGGCCACAGCTACAGCAGATAGGAACCCTTTTCCTTCTGGAAGACTCCCCAGCTTTTTATCAGCCTCTCCCTGACAAGCTTCCATAGCCATATGAAAAGGTCATCTGTCTTTCAGCCAGCTAGTCAAAAGATAGCTCCATCCCTAAAGGTGCTCCTAGTTTCTCTTTCCCAATAGTTTTCTGGGTACCTCTAGTAGTCAAGGGTTTGTCCTCCAAAGGTCTATGACTGTCTCATTAACTTACAGGGGTAAATTTATACTCTGAAGTCCTAGGGTCTGAAATTTCTATCCTGCTGCATGAAGGCTTTGACCTTTTATCTGTTTATATACACACACAAACTCACTGTTATTCAATGTAATCCATCCTTGAGGGCAAGAAACCTCTTGCATGACAAAATGAATTTTAAGGCTGAATTCCAGACTGTAGTTATTGGGATAGTTTGGAACATTACAGTGCACATGATCCTAGTTACTTCTTGCCCCTACTCAATGGTGGGGCATCTTTCTCTCACAAAGTCACTCCTTTCAACTCCCATCCCTTGAATGCAACTTTTTGAAGAACTTCAGAATGTTAAAAACTTCTCTCCCTCATAGGAGAATCCTAAGAGTGGATCCATCATAAAGGCAGATATAATAGATTTAAGCGCCGATAAAGTTTCCTACTATTAAGCGTTTTTGAGAAATTTCTCATGATTGTGTTTTCACATGAATTTATGAGCATCCTTGGGAAAAATGTTCAGGCTTAACATATTGCAGTAACTGAATGACAGTGCATTTCTGAGAAAAGATGAGAGAGGTCTCAGTCTGCTGGTCAAAAGCAGCCATGAAGGTATCCTACTACTTCTTTGTCTCCTTATGCTGCCAAATTTTCACAATAGATCACAATAGAAAATAATGTTATATACTGTATACAAGTAATAGACTCATATAAAGGCAACATTTGTGCAACATATTCACTTTATCACACTGATACATCCTAAGAAGGGAAAATTGAAGGTGGGCCTAGCCAGTGAGATCTTTGGTTATTGCATATATTAATTATTTTGTAAGTCATACTGTTTAGATAGAAGTGATCACAGATCTATGCCCAATTATCTGAAAGGAGATTGTCACTTATGGCAGGAAATCAGTGGCATCCTCCTGAAATGTTAAAATAATCTGTTTTCTTCTGTTTGTCTTTCATCTAAAGATCTTGCTGAATCTGTTGTCTGTGGCTAAAATGTCAGGACAGAAGATACTGAACTAATAGAGCTTTATCAGCAGCATAAAACAAAATATGATGAACAGACTCATTATTTGTAGTTCCATATATTATATGGCCATTGGGTGAAACACTATGGCAGAGATCAGCAACCTCTGGCATGCGGCTTGCCAGGGTAAGCACCCTGGCGAGCCAGGCCAGTTTGTTTACCTGCCATGTCCACTCCAAGCCAATGGCGGTGGCGGGAAGGCTGCGGCCAGCACATCCCTCAGCCCACGCCGTTTCCCACAGCCCCCATTGACCTGGAGCGGCAAACCGCAGCCAGTGGGAGCCGCAATCGGTTGAACCTGCAGACGTGGCAGGTAAACAAACTGGCCCAGCCGCCAGGGTACTTGCCTTAGCGAGCCATGTGTCAAAGGTTGCCAATTTGTGCGCTATGGGCTACAGTGTTGTCAATATACCTATGACTCCCAGATCTACATCATCTTCTCATTTAGCATGGATAATATTGTCTTCTTGATTTTCTAGTCTCAGGGAATTAGGGGACCGGATGAAAAATAGGAGGCTCACACTCAATTGTCAGAAAACAGCATTGACCTTGAATAGAGAGAGGAAGTATGACAATCTAACAGAACCTGTGACCTCCCTGTTCAGAGTACCTGTCCTTTGGTTTTCAAAGGAGGAGGAGCGTAACCTCAAGGGGTTTTTTGGACTCTTTCTCAAAGATACCCAGTGACAGAAAAAAAGAAAACAAACAACCTCCCCCTTCCCTTTCCCCCCATCTTTCTTCCTATGCTGTAATTTAATTGTTAGCAAAAACACTGTATAGAGTCTGTAAGTGAGGTAGAGTCAGACTGAATGATGCAATATAAAAACTCATTACAGAACCGACTGAATCTCTTAATTGTTAATTTCCAGACATTGTAATATTTGGATTTTTTTGAAAAAAAAGTGTAGCAATTGCTTTGGTGTATTAGCTGGATGCTAGCACATTTTCAATCTTAAGTCTCTTTTAGTAATTCCACCCCACACCCCGCAATATATAAACACTTTGATTATGGAACAAAAACTTTAACAAATAGATGGTTCTCACAGTGTGTTTTCAGTATTTCTTTATATATCATATACGAATTTTTAAAAGGACAAAACATTTCTTTTCCTTTTTTTGGATCAACTTTAGAGGCCTGGACTGTGATTAGCTCATTATGGAGTTTATGGTTTACTTTACAATATAAATCACTATACTTTGGAAATTTCACTACTAGTGAAATCATGTGGATTAATAAATGATAGACTGGACTATTTATTCTATTTTGAATACATAGACTGCTGCAGAAACCTTCAGAAAATGATAGAAAAGGAGACACTAACTTCACTAATTGATTAGTACACATTAGTCTGGATACTGACTCTGAGATTAAAGATAATTTTGAATTAGCAAGTAACAAAATAGTCTGGTTATCTGCTTCACTATATATTAAATCCTCTCTTAAATGTGTCTAATTTCTACTGTACAGCTAATTCTTGAAATAATACTTCTCAAATAAACATTGAGAGTCCACATTGAAACCAATATAGCTTCTAGTGGTGCAAAGAAGCAGGAAAATCATCTTAGCAGCAGCTGAGCAGATGAAGATTCCTCTGCTGTAGAGATATGTGGATTAGAAGGCAGCCTGTGACTGATCACATGGGCGAGAGTCAAAGAGCACCATAGGTAATGAACAATCTAACCTCAAACTACACTAATTGAACAGTGGGTGTGGTATTATAAAGATACTTGTAAACACCCCTCTGTGATAAAAATTTTGGTATTAATGTTAAGTTTTTTGGGGATAAAAATTTTGACATGGATGTTAAACCTTATGATAATACTACTTTTCAGTTAATACCTGTAAACAGGTTTAAAGATTATCACAGCAGAGAAACCATAAAAAACCTGATTTGCGGTGTGTGAATGCGGAAACTGAGGCACACTGCTTCATGGCTGGATGCCAAGAGAATTATAACACAAACTGCCTTCGAGCTAGTCAGTGACTAACCCTCTTGTAGTAAACTAAGGGGAGAGGTGTGACGTTCTGTACCTTGTGGGAACACCCTACACATCCATGTTCATCCTTATAATATGATTGTGTGGTATCTAATGCAAAGTTTGTCATGTCAAGTGTCTTCGGAAGGCTCATGATGTGCTGAGCATTGTTGTTATTGGTAATGTTATAGTAATCGTTGTTATAGTAATGTTATAGGGCAGAGGAGCAGTTCACACTTCATCAGGGCATGTATGGGACAAACCCAGTCACCTCACAGGAACAAAGGACACTGGCCTAGGCAACAACAAAGGAGCTGTTGGACTCTCAAGTGAATCACCCCCCTTCCTTTGGTCAGTTTTGGACTAAGATGAGGTAATGCTCACCTGACTGTGAAGGAGTGGGGGGTGGGGGGACAAAGCCAAGAGAGAAGAAAGAATATGATAAAAAGGGAGAGATGTTTGCCATGCACTTCCTATCTCTTCCACCTTCATCTATAGACATCATCACCAAGCAACTGAAGCGCTGATCAAAGGGGAGAGCCTGGCAGAAAGGCAACCAGCCAGCCTGCGGTGAGAAGCATCTAAGTTTTTAATGGCATTGAAAGTGTTAAGATCAACTTAGAATGCATTTTGCTTTTATTTCATTTGACCAAATCCGACTTCTTATGCTTTGACTTATAATCACTTTAAATCTCTCTGTAGTTAATAAATCTGTTTGTTTATTCTACCTGAAGAAGTGTGTTTGCTTTGAAGCATGTCAGGGACTCCCCTTGGCACAAGAAGCCTGGTACATATCAATTTCTATGTTAAATTGACAAACTCAGATAAGCTTGCAGCGTCCAATGAGCATAACTGGACACTGCAAGACAGAGGTTCCTAGCATTGTGACTGAGACTGGAGATATTGGCTAGTGTCATTCAGTTACATAATCCAAATAGTTTACATGCCAGAGGCTGTGCATGAACAGTCCAGGAGTGGGGGTTCTCATAGCAGAACAGGGTAAGGCTGGCTCCCAGAGTCAAGAATTGGAGTGACCTAGCAGATCACCAGTTCAGAGAACACCAGAGGGGAAGTCACAAAAGGGCCGCTGCGTCATCTCCATTTTGTCTTCAATCAGGCTCCTCAACTCTGAAATAACTTCTCTGTAAACTCAAGCTCTGAACAAAGGACTGAATGACACATCCATGCTTTGGATGTGTTCCAGAGGGACTGACAAGCCAGCAAACTCACCAACATTGCTAAGAACCTGATATATGGACTTTGAAGTCTTATGCATGAATCTGATTGCTTTACCATAGAACAACTCTCTCCTTACTCTTTTCTTTTCTAATAAACCTTTATTTTTAAATACTAAAGGATTGGCTGTCTGCATGCTATTTTGGATAAAATCCAAACTTATATTGATCTAGTAATGTGGCTGGCCCATTGGGACCAGAAGAATATTTTGTATAGTGAGCAGAATTTTTAAATAACTTCTCACTGTATTAGACCTATTGGCTGATTAGGAGCCAGAGAACTGGAATGCAATAGAAGGAGTGTGTGATTCCTTTTTTAGCTTCTTAATAACCAGTGTGGGAAATCAGGAGCATAGTTTGTGATTGACTGGGTGAGTCTAACTTCACTGTTAACCACCACTTTTGGGAGAATCTGCTCTCCCTTTTTCAGCCTGCCCTGACCTTGGCATTTTCAGTGAAGGCTATCCCAGGCACCCCGGATCACAGTACTCACCATCCATGCTGGAGAGTCTCTCTATTGTACAAGGTACAAAAATACCCCACCCCAAAAAGCTTACTATCTAAAAAGTATCTTCTCTTCTGGATTCCCACTTATCATCTTCAAAAGTTCCAGTCACATGTGCCTTTAAATGAAATAGTAGTTCAGACTTGACTCCATGGTGACTCTGATACCTAAGAATTGTTTTTTCTGTTCCAAAGCAGGCTGTTTCCTCAATTCATCTTCTTCAAGTCACTCTTTCTTGGCACTCCTTTCAGATATGTAACACACTGAGTACACGTACCATATTCTAAAATACCAATGTTTGTAACTGTTTAGTTGGGTTTTAGGGCTGGTCCTTATGGATTACATCTTTATATCTATACAGTATGCAGTGTTGTAGCCATGCTTTCCCCGGGATATTAGAGAGACAAGGTAGGTGAGGTAATATCTTTTACTGGACCATCTTCTGTTGGTGAGAGAGACAAGCTTTCAAGCTTACTATCTAAAGCTTGTTTCTCTCATCAACAGAAGTTGGTCCAATTGGAGATATTACCTGATCTGCCTTGTGTCTCTATGTGTATATTGTCATTTTCCCCATATTCTCACTTTGAATATTTACTCGTTTGGCTTCATATGAAGTCCAGTGGAAAACAGACAATGTTTGTCATTCATACATTACCTGCAGTTTGTGATACTTCAATTAACAAAATTTTACTGTAATGGTAATCATGGGCAGGTTAAAATTCATGAACCTATCGCTGTAATTAGTTAAATTAGCTCAGGTTTGTTGTTACAGAAATGAAACACCAGCATATTAACTACGTTGTCATTTCCAATTTAGATAATTCTTTTTATATAATTAATCTTGCTGTGTGTTATACCCTTGCCTCTTAATGAGAGCAGAAAGGAAACTGCAGCCCACTAGTTGGACATCATAAATGTAAGCTTGTGTTAAGCTCTCTAAGACACATTTTGTTAAAGTTAGAAGCCTACTCGGCAAGAAAGACATTTTAGTGAAAGTAATTCAATTTGAAAGCACATGGAAAAAATAATTGCCTATACTGTATCTTGTTTTACAGGTTTTTGGTACAGCAGTGCCTGAATCATATGTTGCTCATTATTTGTTGATAGGCCTAATGATTTTACTGTTGTGATCAAAACTTCTGGTTTCCACACAAAATTAAGGCAGTTGTCTTCCTCCTAGTGAGGATTCTTCAGTCCCCTTGTTCAGGAGTCCTCAGGACAAATCTGTCTTCCTCCTCTTCTGAGCTGAGTTGCTCACTTTTAAAGTTCCTCTCCAATTGGCGCATGCTCTGCACATCTGCAAGGATGAGGTTATGTGGGCTCAGTATTTAATTCCTTCTGGACTACTGAAAGGTTTATACATCCCATCGCACTCTCACATCCTCTAACCCCATATGTCTCCTCTCCACAAGTATACTACTTAGGGCTTGTGTTCACTACTGGGGAGATCCACGCTGCTGCATTTGATGCAGCAGGAGTTGATTTAGTGGGTCTAGTGAAGACCCACTAAATTGACAGCAGAGCGCTCTCCGGTCGATCTCCATACTCCAGCTCTCCGTCTCCTGTCAACACAGTGCAGTGAAGACACCGGAGTAAGTCGACCTAAGCTACATTGATTCCAGAAACGTTATTCGTGTAGCTGGAATAGTGTAATTTAGGTCAATTTACTGCGATGGTGAAGACAAGCCCTTAGTTTTGAAGACAACAGACATTATTTTAAATATTGGCAAATGGGAACAGCAGTGAAGGTCGGAGGGTGGGGGGGGAAGAGTAAGCTGCTTTTCTCCTGTGCCCACAGAAGTGTGATTGTCTTAAAAATTGGTGATTATATAACTTAATTGACTTTTTTGTATTTTGCAATCTAATAACTATTATAAGAGATTCTATAAGGGAAATAGTCATAGAGCAACCCAGTACAGTGTAGTAGGCACAACATCAGTAAACTTGTTTGTTCCTTCACTTGGAGAAATTTTTCTACCTTTAGATACACATCTTTTTCCTTTTTAATTTTTAAAAAAGGGGGGGGGACAGACGGTTCTTTCCACATCCCAGATGCCTCAATAAGCTTAGAGCTTCTGGGCCAGGCTCTCAGTTACATTAAGGGCCTTTTACAGCGTTTGGAAGCATAAAAGGAACTAAAAGTGATTGTAACTGGCCCTTGAGAATTCTCCTTGCACAAAGGACCTCCCAGGCTAGTGCAGAAGTGGCATAAAGGTTCTGGCCTGGCCCTGCTCCCAGCCCATATCCCTGCTCCTTGAGTTGAGTGAGTGTCACGAAAGTGACCAGAGCACACTGCACTGTAAAAACTCTCTGTTTCTCAGGTTTCATGGAGAATAGAATATAAGTCAGATCTGTCCCAAGAGAGCCCCAGCATACAGGGAGCACAAAGGTGGCTTAAATTTACCACATCTCTCCCCTACCCCTTTCCTATGTGCCTAGTTCTCCCCACCATGGCTGAGATTAATTTCTGTAGGTTGCGTGATGCTAGATGGCAGAAACAGAGATTTGAATGTGGCTTAAATAAGTAGGACAAGGGTTACAGATGAGTCAGTTGCAGGTTTGAGCAACATGGAGAATGGTGGTGATACTGACGGTGACAGAGAACGCACAGTAGGCAGGGTTTATGAGGGATGATTAGGAGTTTGACTTCCGACATTTTAAGCTTAAATTGATGATGAAACATCCAGGCAATGATAGAGACAAGCTGAAATGCCAGATTGGATGAAAGAGGCAGGAGTATGCCGGTGGATTTGAGAGTTGTCTACAAGGAGATGGCAGCTAATACTATATGAGTACATGAGATCATCCAAAAAGAAACAAAAATGAAGAATGATAAAAGTAGAGGTGCAGGGCAGAGCTCTGTGATATCGTTACAAACAGTGGGTGAGGAGGATTCACTCAAAGAGATGATGAAGGAACAGTCAGATGCAGAAGAACCAGGAGAAAACAGAAATGCAGACGACTAGGGTGGAGGATGACAAGGACAGGGTGACTGACGGTGTCAAAGGTAGCAAAGAGGTCAAGAAGGGCATGGATAGAGTACAGACTTTGGAACCCAGCTGTGAAGAGGCTGTTAGAGACTTTGGTGAAAGCAGTGTAAATGGAGTGGGTGTTGAAAATGGACAGGAAGAGATCAAGGGAAGAGTTGCAAGAAGAGAGTTCAAGGCAATGATTGGATTGTAACCAGGGCTTAGCATTGCAGAGGAGAATGAAAACGAACTGGCAGTTTGAGAGGTAAGTGCGGTCAAGGAATTTGTGGATGGGGGAGATCACAGCTTGCTTGTATTTAGAGGGGAAGGAGTTAGATGATAATGAAAGGTTAAGGATGGAGGAGGCTGTAAGGGGGATATGGGAATTTAGCAGGCTGAAAGGAATGGGGAGCTCATGATAGATGGAGGGTTTAAAGGACAACAACGGGTAAGAAATCTCAGTTTTGGTCACAGAGGTGAAAGAGGAAAGGGTCTAAGAGGTGGGGATGTGGAAAGAAAGAGATTATAGTGCATCATATTGATCTTTTCATTGAAAAATCTTGGGAAGATCTTGTGCGGAGAGAGACATGGGTGAATGAGTCTGAAGAGGGAGTAGAAGGTGGTAAATAGAAAACAGCTATCATGGACATGGCAGTCAATTTGAGCAGAGAAACAGATCTGTTTGGCCAGGAATTTGACAAAACTACTGGACAAGAGAACAAACTTATGCTCAGGAAACACTTTTTCTTCTGTTATACTTCACTTAAAGTAAGTTTCTGCAAACTTTATTTGCCAAATATATAATTTTCTAAATGTAATTTTAAAACTTACTTTGGAATTTGCTGCCTCTTTTTCATTTTACTTTAGCAGTCAAATCAATATAGTGGCTTCACTATATTTTGCCTCAGACAAAGAATGGAGAGGTAAAACAACTGAGCCACCAAACAAGACTGATAATAGCCTGATGTGTTTTGTGCTATTTAGATGGCCATTTCCTCAATACAAGGACTATATCTTCTCTGTTTTGTACAGGACTGAGCATACTGTCCATACTGAATAAATATTGTACCGACAATCAGCTACAGGGAAGCTGCAGGATTACTGAAGCATAACTGTACAGTTTTGCAGCTATGGAATTCCATGCATTGTTTGGTTCTGGCTATCTGATTAGCATAATCATTGTATCGTTATCTCTCAGTAAGTACACAGCACATTAATTGATGTAATTAGCTATAATACAGGTATCAGCAAATCCAAACAGGATTTGCATAATGTTGTATTGTTTTTAATAACCATTGAGTGAATATGCAGATGTTACTGGCTATTTTTGCCCCTTACATACTGGCTGTCTCCTGCAGTTAGATTTAAGCCATTTAGCCAGCACCAAAGCCATTGCCTCAGCTTCTCACTCCTTGCAGCTGAAGTAGAGAACTCCAAAGTGAACAGTGCTGGGGAAACCCAAAGGCAAAGAGAATTTCCCCCCAAACTCCTGAAAGGAAAAATGTGTTTCTCTTTGACTCATTTCCCTCCTTGGGGTCCAGTCATGCTTCCACTGAAACTAATGAGAAATGTACAGGAGATTTCAGTGGAAGCAGGACTGGATTCTTCTCTCTCACTACAGGTCAGCAGGGCTCTTGTTTCAGCAAACACTTGTATATATTTTGTTTTGTTTTACATTGGGAGATTCCTGTCTCTGCCTCAGAGTTCTGACACAAACTGTATTGTTACCTGGGGAGAGAAGAACCTTGTTGGCCGAGTCCTCTAATTTGTCTAGGTCCCTCTATATCCTATCCCTACCCTCCAGCGTATCTACCACTCCTCCCAGTTTAGTGTTATCTGCAAACTTGCTGAGGGTGCAGTCCACGCCTTCCTCCAGATCACTAAGGAAGATATTGAACAAAACTGGACTCAGGATTGACCCTTGGGGCATTCCGATTGATATTGGCTGCCAAGTAAACTTGGAGCCATTGATCACTAACCATTGAGTCTGAGGGGAGGGACAGCTCAGTGGTTTGAGCATTAGCCTACTAAAGTCAGGATTGTGAGTTCAATCCTTGAAGGGATCATTTAGGGAATTGGAGTAAAAATCTGTCTGGGTATTGGTCCTGCCTTGAACAGGGGGTTGGACTAGATGACCTCCTGAGGCCCCTTCCAACCCTGATATTCTATGAGCCTGTGACAATCCAGCCAGCTTTCTATTCACCTTATAGTCTATTCATCCAGCCCCTACTTTTTTAACTTGCCAGCAAGAATACTGTGGGAGACCATATCAAAAACTTTGCAAAAGTCAAGGAATAACACATCCACTGCTTTCCCCTCATTCAGAGCCAATTATCTCATCATAGAAGGCAATGAGGTTAGTCAGGCATGACTTGCCCTTGGTGAATCCATGGTGACTGTTCCTGATCACTTTCCTCTCCAAGTGCTTCAGAATTGATTCCTTGAGGACCTGCTCCATGATTTTTCCAGGGACTGAGGTGAGGCTGACTAGCCTGTAGTTCCCCAGATCCTCCTTCTTTCCTTTTTTAGCCTTTTTCCAGTCATCTGGGACCTCCCCTGATCACTATGAGTTTTCAAAGATAACAGCCAATGGCTCTACAATCACATCCGCCAAGTGCTTTAGCACCCTTGGATGCTCATTTGGCCCCATGGACTTGTGCTCATCCAGCTTTTCTAAATAGCCCTGAACCACTTCTTTCTCCACAGAGGGCTGATCACCTCCTCCCCATGCATATTTGACAAAATGCAAAGAAGGTGAATGTGAGATTTCTAAAGACAGATACAGCACTTGACCCAAGGTTTAAGAATTTGAAGTGGCTTCCAAAATCTGAGAGGGATGACGTGTGCAACATGCTGTTAGAAGTCCTAAAAGAGCAACACTCCAATGCAGAAATTACAGAACCTCAACCACCAAAGAAGAAAAACAAGCTTCTGTTGGTGACATCTAATTCAGATGAGGAAAATTAATGTGCATCAGTCTGCATTGCTTTGGCACATTATCGAACAGACCTGTCATCCGCATGGAAGCATGTCCTCTGGAATGGTGGTTGAAACATGAAAGGGCATACGAATGTTTAGCATGTTTGGCACAAAAGTACCTTCCATGCTGGCTACAAAAGTGCCATGGAAATGCCTGCTCATTTTCAGATGACACTGTAAATAAGAACCCGGCAGCATTATCTCCCATAAATGTAAACAAACATAATTGTCTTAGTGATTGGTTGAAGAAGTAGGACTGAGTGGCCTTTTAGGCTCTAAAGTTTTACATTGTTTTGTTTTTGAGTGCAGTTATGTAAAAATAATACTGCAACTTACAAATGTAGAATTATTTTCAGGATAAAGAGATTGCAATACAGTACTTGTATGAGGTGAATTAAAAAAGACTAATTCTTTTGTTTATCATTTAAAGGGCAAATACTTGTAATAAAACTAGTATAAAGTGAGCCCTAAACACTTTGTATTCCATGTTACAATTGAAATCAACATATTTAAAAATGTAAAAAAATTCAAAATATGCAAATAAATGTTATTCCATTATTAACAATGCAACCAAAATGGCAATTATTTTTTTAATCTCACAGTTAATCATGATTATTTTTTTTGTTTAACAGCCCTACGCAAAATACATGGTAATTCTGCCTGAACAGCTGGACTTAGCAGCACTTTAGCAGCCTGTGTCGCTTGTAATTTTTTTTTCCCCTTTAAAAAGTAGACGGATAATGGCTTCCCCCCGTAACCACAGTCTGGACTCTTATCTTTCAGAATTTCATAGGTGCAATCACGGGGCAGGGCTACACGAGTCCCCCACCCCGGCCCAGTGCAGGTCCAGGCCTCACCTGCACCCTGCTCCTTCCCCCCTGCGGCGTCTCACACCCGCTACCCCAGCTGTGGGCGGCCCCTGAGTTAATGTAGGCACGGAGAGGCGATGGGGGTGCACAGCTCTCCCCTTACACACAAGCAGGGCCGGTGCCGTCTGGCCGGGAAATTTCCTTGGTGTTGTCACTGACGGCGGGAGCGATTTTGTTGGGCGTCGGGTGAGCGTCTATCACCTCCCGCGTCTCGGCGGACCTGACCCTCCTGCGTATCTGGGGCTCCCGGCTGGGCTCAGCAGGCGCTGTCCTGGGGCCTCTCGCCGGGCGTGACCTACCCAACATGGCGGCGCACACCGCCCCCTCACGTAGGCAGCCGCCGGAGCCTCCCTCGCGGGGCGGGGAGAGCAGGGGCAGGCCGCCTCTGTGACCGCGGCGGCAGCGGTGAAAGGTGACAGACGTTTGCCCGGCCCGCGGCGGCCGCACTGGGACAGAGGAATCTTAGCACTCGCCCGCTGCGGCAGCAGCCTCGGGGTGTGCTGGCTCGGCCCCCACCTTCCCGGGCAGGAGAAGCCGCCGCTGCTGGGAGCCGGGCAGCGGGAGCTGGAAAGCCCCGGCCGCCCCCGCCCCTATCTCCAGGGGCGCAGCGGGGGTGGTGGGTGTCGCCGGCGCTGATCACCTGGGCTCCCCGCCCTCCCTCGGCCCGGGGAGTAGCGCTCGGCGCGCCGCAGACGGGCAGGGCCGGACAGCTTAGGGCTGCGGCGCCAAGCGGGCTCGCTGGGGACTCGCGGCGGCGGCGGGACGGGGAGCCGCGGCGGCAGCAGCAGGATGAACCCCAGTGTCACCTACGCCAGTCGCAAGCGGCGGAAGCCCGTGCAGAAAATGTAAGAGATGAGCTGGGGCGCGGGGGGGAGCTGCCGGGCCGGCTTAGCCCCGCAAAGACCAGAAGCGATCAGCGGCTCAGCCAAACCTGCCCCTGGCCGCGCTTTGCGCCCCCCCCGCCTCCTCTCTCCCTAGTCCCAGCGTCCGCTCTGCAGCGGCTCCCCGCTTCCCCAGCCCCCGGCGCTGCTTCCCGTCGTAGCCCCCAGCCTCCCCACAGCCCTGGGGCTCTGCGCTTCGCTCCTCGTGGGCCTTGTGTGTCTGGGGCGCTAGTTGGGTTTTGCCTGGGGACGCAGCCCCAGAGGCAGGGGGCATCCGGGGGCTGTTTGCTGCAATGTCTGGGGCCCTTTCGCGGGGACTTTTCTTCTCTGTCGGGGGCTTTGGGTTGGGACCCCTGGCAGCAGTACTGGGCGTGCGCGTAACTTATGGGGATCCAAGAGGTCCCTTTTCAGACTCTCTTCTCTTCGCCTTCCCTCCCACCCTCCTCCCCTAGCATCAGGGAAGTCTGTAGTTAGCTCTGTTCGGAGTCCTGTTGTGAACAGGCACCGATGACCCAGTTGTATAAGGATGGTGATTAAAAGGCAGAATGAGGGCCGGAAGGAAGGAAGAAGAAATGACTTTAAGCTTTAGTGTGGCCGGGTTACCTGATCTAGGCGAGGAGGCATTTAAGCTGGCAGTTGCCTAGCGATGGCTACAGAGCCCCCACCAGCTAAAATAGTTGTTAGAAGTAGTTACATGACAGATGTAGCTTTTTTAAATGTCTTATTGGTCGCAGTGCAAAGATCGAGTAGTTTCTTAACAGTGCAGTACTTAGCTGTGCTGCTTAGAACGTGTGGCATGTGTATGTGCAGAAAAGCGCACGGCTGCCCCGGTCGTCCCCATTTGGATGGGTTTGTAGCTTACCATTCACTCCCTGCAGTAGAGTATTTCACAGCCGGTACTGTGATTTTTAACTAATAAATCACATTTTATTATTTCAACTCTGTATGAAGTCTTGCACAAAAGATCCTGGACCCCTCCCCCCCCATGTAATATTCCTGAATGTGGATGTGTCTGACAGGGCGCCTGGGACATTTCAACAAAGGGCATGACAGTAGGTGTTACCCTGTTTGGGAATATTTAAAAAAACCAATTTCCTTAATATTTTTATTCTGCCAAAAGATTGATTATATTTTATGGTACCTATTCATTTAGCTCCAAACAAACATAAATCAGAAATTACTACCATCTCTTAAAAAGAAAAAAATTACCTCTTGATGGGCCTAATCCTGAAAACCCTTAGTTATATGAGTAAAGCTAATTATATCCCCTAAATATAGATAGGATTGGGCCCAAGGTTGTACCTGCTTCACTAAAAGATTACTTTAATCTGAAATGACTTTCAGCCTAGAGGAAATCGTTAACTTTTACATTTATCTGTTATAAAAGTAGTTAATATATGCATTGTTACGTAAGTAGTCTGATTAATTGCTTTTTCCCCCCCGGCAGCTTATTTCTTATTGACTCAGGGCCAAAACAAAATTTTGATTCTCTTTTTTAATTGCACTTGTTTTCAATTAGCATTACTGAAAAAAACTGTACAAAAAGTAAAATCATACACTAAATTTAAGAGTTGTTCCTTGTAACATACTAGTAAAAGAGAAAAACGTTTTGGGACACTGTGGGTAAGCAAGTTCCTTTATATCATTCAGCTCCCTGTTTTGGATCAGTTAATTGAGTGCATATTCAATCACAGCTGTTGCTGTTAAAATATTTGTACAAATGGATATTTTGCTTTAAATGAAATTTTACTATGTTTGTGGATTGAATAAATCAGTGAAAAGCAATATATATGATGATTTCTACCAATACTCTGCAGAAGCTGCAGTAAATGTGAATATAACTTAATGTAAATGTGTCTAGCCTCTTCTATGCTAAAACATAGAAGTGTTAAAACAATTCAACAATATAAATCTGTTTTAGAAAGAAATAGTTGCCCTATTTCAAGATATACAAGTATATAGGAAATGCTTATTTTTCTACAGTTATACGCAAGCGCAAATAACTTCCCCACTCTGTTTACATACTTTCTTAGACTAATCCTTTAAAGTACACAAAAATCTTAATTTAAGGAACTGTTGTATAGCTATTCACTCTTTCTGATTAGAGTAGTCTTAATGCTTTGTTTCCTAATAAATTCTGGTCAGATCTGAAAACTGTTTCTATTTTTGTACCACTGTATAAAAATGTCTGACTCTCAAGCAGCTTAGTCTTTCATATTCTTTATTTTAATTTGCCACACTTACCTTATTTTAATCTGAGTGTATTCTTTTATTATGTATATCAACATATGGGTGGAAACTAAATTTAATATTGGTCTTGAGGTGTCCTTGTCATAAAAGAACTTCTCTTTTTAGGACTGAAAGTGAAAAATAAACCTTTCTTAATTTAAGGTAAATATTTTTATGTTTAATCTAGCCGTAATTTGGGCTTTACCTATAACAGGTTTTTAAAAAAAAACTCCTACTAATCATATTATTTGCTATCCTGTGGGATTGACAAATAATTTGCGCAAGATTAATTTCTATTTGTTCAGTGTACCATACTTATTTCCCTCTTTATGCTTAATTTTACATTCATTTTGCATTTATTCTCCGATAGCAGTCTTGGGAGACACATTATCGGCAGGCCTGAGGGTTCTATTTTGCCCAGTTAAAAACTGATTATAGTTCATACTCTTGGCCAAAAAGAGAGAGAATCCTAGAGGAGCAGTAGATTATCAGATCTCACTTTTAAAGAGGTTATGAAGCTTGTTCATAATTGTAAAAAGATCTAACTTCCCTCTGATTCTCCTCAAATTAATATATAGGACACTTGTGAGATAACTGCCTTGAAGTTAGCTTTCTTCCAGGCAAATTTAAAACCTCTTGAAAAAATAGTTTAAAATAGAAGAGTTGACATACTATTACATGTAGTGAGGTAATGTAACTTGTTTTTACATTCCTTTCATATAAGGAAGAGATTAAATTTTTGTTGATTTGTGTATTTGTGCTTCACTTGCCATATCCAAAATTCTGAGTGGAGAATGAGTGATGTATTGTCTGTAATACAGACAACCCATTTGTGTGAACAACTTTTTTCTCATCTATATAATGTAATGATCACAAGAAAGTCTAAATGGGGGAAAAAACTTAGATTTTTATATGGAAAATAACTAATTGAAAATCATGGTAGTAATTTGAAGCCAGTTCAGAAAAAAACACTCCTGTTATCTACAGTATATAGGACAGAACCCCAAAGGAAATCTTGGGCTATTACCCTGACAGTACAAAGTATTGGAATATAATCCTTTCTGTAGAGAGCTACTATCACTGTAATATGTATAAAAGGAAAATATACTGATTACATTTTTGTAGAAATACAATAGCTAGTTTAAATGTAGGAATATCCGTGTCTTTTGTTAAAGAAGAAAAATGCATGGTAAATAAAGTGAGATTTCACCACCTACACCGAACCAAATCTTGCTATGTATTGCAGAACATGCACTTTCTTGGAGCCTTTTCTACTTTTATTTTTGTTTTCTTCCATATAATTCTTTCTATTTTATTGATTGAATGATGTGGACTCCCCCCTGTGGTCATTTTCCTATGGGTGTTAACAAAAGTTTATTGAAGCTTGTATCTTTTAAAAAATTTTCATATGTTAAATTCAGATTCTCAAGTTTCCTGGGTTTTTATTAATCACTGGAATATCCATTAATATATAACAAGCCATGAAGTTCATTTAATGTCAAACAGGATGGAATGCAAGATCCACATAAATCAGATTTGTTGTAAATAGATTATGTACTTTTAATCCCCTTCCCCTAGTGTTATGAATTTCTATTTTTTTAATTCTTATGATGTCTTTAGAGAAAAATATTTTATATTTAATATACTTTAACTTTTGTTGTTGCAATAAAATACACAAACACTAAGTGGGAAAATGGTAGCCGGGGGGGCAGGCGCATATATACACAAACTAGAATGCCAGTTAAAACTAATTGCATGTTTCTTAGATAATGAAAAACGAACAAGAAATATGAGTGATTGGCTTTGTCCAATGCTTACTTACATGGATTCTCTATGTACAACGTACCTGAAAAATGTTTGCTTTATTTGGTTGTCTGGATGACCCATCAGGCTAGGATTAATATATATAGTGGTTCAAGAGGCAGCAAAGAGATGATTTCCCTGTCATTGCTTTTTCTTCATCTGTAGATAGGTGTTCACTTTCCAGGCTCTTTCTAGTACCTTTCATTATCTCTAATTGCACTTAATACAAACAGTTAGTATGCAGCAGGTGTGGCCAAACTTACTGGCCCTCTATGTATGTCAGTCTTCAGAAGTTTGAGAGCCAGAGCATGTCTGCTGGGAGCCTGGAGTTTCAGTCCCACTCCTGCTGAAGCCCCGAGCCCCAGCAGGTGTGCCCTCATGGGGCTGAAGCCCCGAAACCCTCCTCCCTGCTGGACAGAAGCCTCCACTCCCACCACCCCGCTGCAAGGCAGAGGTCCTGGGCTCTTCCCTCCACCCCCCCAGTCTGGCAGGTGGAGAATGGGGGGTAGAGGGGGCTTGCAAACAGCACTTTAATGGTGAAAGAGCCACATGTGGCTCGCGAACCACAGTTTGGCCACCCCGTATATACGGCCTTCCTTTTTAGAAACAGTGCACATTCATTTATAGTTTCGGTACTGTAGATGAATGGTTTGTAGCAGATAGCATTTTAAGATGCTTCATATTTTTAATTTCAGATTTATTATGTACTCTGCTTCTTTCAGAGAGACATTAAAAAGAACATGTAAATAGCATATTAAGAAAATCTTACGCTGTATTTAGAAAACAGTCTTGGGAAGCAAAGACAATTCTTTTCTCTGTGCACAACCATGGTATATGATTTTAAAAGCTATATATTACAATCTGTTGGATTTGGCACAAAACTTCCATTGTCAGTACTCTAGTAGTCTGTCCTCTTGCGCTCTCTGTTGCAGGCAGTCTTTAAATCAAAATGAACTGTTAAGATGAAGCCAACAGAGTGGGTGGGTGTTGATACATACTCCCTAGTGGAGGACAAAAGGTTACAGCAGTGTTTCTCAAACTATTGTATTGGTAACCCCTTTCACACAGCAAGCCTTTGAGTGCGACCCTCCCCCCTTATATATTAAAAACACTTCAAAATATTTTCAACACTATTATAAATGTTGGAAGTGAAGTGGGGTTTGGGGGTGGAGGCTGACAGTTCATGATCCCCTACATAATAACCTTGTGACCCGCTGAGGGGTCATGACCATCAGTTTTAGAACCCCTGGGTTACATAGTCCCATCACACCATTGACAGAAGAGTTAGAACAGCCTGGTCCTTTAAAGCTGCTTGGAAGCTCATTGGTTCTGTCACCCCTGAGGGCAAACCACGAAACAAGTTTGCTGCACCAGTGAGAAAGATGTGCCCCAACTTCAAATCAAGGCTGTCAACAGTCTACAGAGAGAATACCCATCCCATCATCCTTTACTCCTACCTCGCACATCAGAACCAGAGTGTAATGTTAATGTTAAATATGGTGGTAGGGAGAATGAAAGATGTAAATCATGCTTAGAGTTTTTAGTTCCTCTCGGCGGAGTGGTATTGTTTGAGAGTGGTGAACATGTATCACTTTTGGTAATAGACAGATGTGGTGTGAATAACAATTTTAGGGGGGAAAAACATGTCTTTGCATATGTGGTTGAGATTATAGGGAGACATCCTATTTTAATTTAGAAGGGCTTTTTTGTTTTATTTAAATACGGATTTTTTCGATGACCATGGATTTTATGTCCATTTCAATGCCGTTTCCTTAAAATGTATGTTGCTTTGTTCATTTCTAAAATAAAATGGTGTGTATGTACATAATGCATTTCTCTCACATCCTGAATTGTCTGAACTAAATAATAATTCACAAAAATAACACCCACATTTTTGTAACATTAAGGATGGGTTGAAAAACATCTGCAGCACATACTACCCCAAGGATTAAGACTGTCAGCTATGTGACAGATGCCTGTGCTGCCAGTCTCCTCAAAGGCCCTCTGTTTTTTAGAGGAGTAAAACAGTTATGTATTATATTCAGGGATCCCATTTTCCATAATAACAAAACAAAATTGTCCGATTAAAAATCCATGGTTTTTTGCTATTTAAAATGAAACACTGAACGTTAGGCTCCGTAGCCACAACATACATAAGTATCTGAACACAATGTTTTATTGATACACAGTGGAAACCCAGTTATTCGAGCCTCCATTATTCAGCTCTCCAACCCCGGGCTAACAGCAGCAGGGACTCCAGTAGTCAGCCCTGGGCAGTTGCGGCTCCGAGTCCTCCCCGCCCCTCATAAAATAAGGGATAGAAAGCTCTTTGCCAATTTTGATTATTCGATCTGGCCTCGGTCCCAATTAGAACGAATAAACTGGGTTCCACTGTAAATTTAAAGTGCATTCAGAAATAGAGCACAAGAGAGGGAGGTTGTGAGCATTGAATAAGTGACAATGGTACTTTTAGTAAAATGTAGTTAATGGTTATGTTTTTATTTTTTCACAAAATGAAGAAGTAAAAATTCTCTGTAAAAATGCAATTTCTGTGTTTTTTTTCTGTGTCAAATAGATTTTTAGGATCCCTGCTAATATTCACTTATCTTTAGGTGCTCAGCAACTGATTTTATTGAAAACTGTATTTTAATTTACTTTTATTTTTAAGTCAGGAATGTGTATATTGGAACCTGCTTTGGCCTCATGGTATGAATTAAGGCTACAGCCCTTTGGTTTTAGCGTGTGTGTGTGCACACACGCACAATCAAAACTCACACATAGTAAGGTATGTGATTAAAGACTATGCGGCATAGAAGAACGGGGGAAATAGTTAAAATAATACTTTTGACAACTGTTTTTATTTTGACGTTCTATGACCGCACTTGTCTCTCTCAGGTATTGAAATATTGAAAGGTTTCAGTTCAGCTGTAATAGATATTAACTAAACAGGGAACTCTGGCCATTCGGGTTTATTCAGATCTCTCACAGCTGTACCTAAGCAGTAAAGCAGCAGGACTGGAAGGGAATTCTACTGTTAAAGCAGTTTTAACAATCTTAAAATCTGCCCCCACTTTCTGGACTGTTTTTGCAAAAAGAACATATACAAGGATTAATCTTGACATAACATTCAGTTTCCTTCAGGGATAACTTGCTGTAATACATAGAGGGTGCAGCACTCTATCGAAACGAAGGGTTCGCAAACTTCATTGCACCATGACCTCCTTCTGACAATGCAAAATACTACATGACTTCAGGAGGGGGGACTGAAGCCTGACCCCACCTGAGCCATGCTGTGGTGCTGCCCCAGGTGGGGGGGCTAAAGCTGACAAAGCCCTGTTTACACCAATATTTTTTTTTCCACACCCCTGAACAACAGAAGTTTTACTGACAAAAGTCCAGTGTAGACAAAGCATGACTACCAAGAATCGGAGGCTACAAACTATTCCACAGGAATAGCAGACCTGGTTGACTGACTTAAAAGTGTATGAGTGGGGTAACTCAATCATTGCAGGTACAGCAGGACTATACTTCAAGCAATAGGTTTTTTAATCTGGCTCTGTATTAACTGACAGTAATGCATGTTAACAACTCTCACTCAGTAACTTAGTGTTACTAATAGGGATTGTTAAGGAAACGTTGGGTGACTTTTTAGCCCGTTGTCTGGCCAATATTGAAATCCAAGCTTTTTGTTGTGTAGTCTGTTTTTTTTGTTTTTTAAAAGAATTATGCAAGTTGACATGATTTGGGTACACGAATGCTTCCGTAGAATAAGTAAACATTATTTGGTTCCTTTTGTCTGAACAAAAGCTTTACAGAATTACTTTTAAATTAATATTATCTGGGGTTGTGGTGAGCTGCAGGTAGCCTGACATCACATGGCATTAGAGAGATCTCAGGCTCAGAGTGACCCTCAGAAAGCCAGGGCTCATGATTGAGGTAGTTCTAATACTGCCCTTAACCAGATACTTATTTCACTGTGTATTTTAATTGATGACACACTCATACGTGATGTGCAGTTTTTCCTTTGGCTAAGTCTCTATTTAATAGACATAATTTTCATAACCCTTTTTATTTTTCCATCACTTCCTTCTTGCCCGTTTCTGTACCATTAACCTCCATCAGAGCAATGGGGAAGCAGACCCTTTATTTCTGCAACAAACTTAGCTTTAATGGTAGTGAAGTGTAATAGTGGTTGTTATTCCTGGGGCTTTCGAGTGTGTTGTGATTGGGGCTACAGTACCGAATGTTGACATTACAAACTCTGAGTAAGAAAAGGGGGGGTGTATACACTCCTTCAGCGTATAACGGTAACACATCATTTTTATAGTAAGAGTGAACAGTTGAGACAAATTTAAGTTTTCTCCAATCAAGAGGTAGTGGACAAGTGACACTGGTGTAAGAAGACATGGTCCTTTAAAAGTAGATTTGGAAGGTTTAGATTTAGATTAATAAATATTGACAATTTTATGACTCCCCCACCTCTCATAGACTCATAGGTCAGAAGGGACCAATATGATCATCTAGTCTGACCTCCTGCACAAGGCAGGCCACAAAACCCTACCCATACACATTTATAACAACCCCTAACCATGACTGAGTTATTGAAATCCTCAAAATTGTGATTTGAAGACCTCAAGCTGCAGAGAATCCACCAGCAAGCGACCCATGCCCCACGCTACAGAGGAAGGCGAAAAACCTCCAGGGCCTCTGCCAATCCGCCCTGGAGGAAAATTCCTTCCCGACCCCAAATATGGCGATCAGCTAAACCCTGAAAAAAAACCCACCCTCCTCCAGTGGCTAACTTAGTAATTGGAACTGGAAGAAAGATAAGTCTAAAAACACATGATGTATTTCACTATTTGATATCAATTCTGTCTCATACATTTAACTGGAAGTTATGAAATTTTTACAATACAAATCATGTTTTCAGAATGGTATCTAAATTTCATTACAGGAGGTTTTTGAAATTTCTAGCCAGTACAGAATATTAATTTAATTGAATGCAATACTTGGAAATAAATACTGCCAAGACTACTTAGACTGCATGAAGCACATAGGCATGAGCAGAGTTTGCAAACAGCATGTCACACACAACCAATATTTGTGTAAAGGTAATCTAAGCAGTAGCAAACTGACTTCACAAACTTATTACACAAGAAGGAATCAATGATTGATCCCTCTGTAATTAGAAAACTTTATTTTAAGCATACATGGCATGTGAGCAAAGCTAATCTGTTGGAAGACTTAGAATTTATTTCTTTCTAACAATCAGATATAATTTCATATAATATAAATGTCCCCTATTCACAACCTTGTGTGTAGGAAATTTTGGAGTGAGCACTGGGAATTTAAGGTGGGTGTTAATGGAAACTAGAAGCAAGATTACATAAACACCATAATATAATTCATAAAAGAACACTGTTGCTTTGTTTTGGATGGTTTATTTCACCAATTTGTCATGCCATACTTACTGTAAATGTTGTAATTAGTTAAGAGTTAAAAAGTATTTTAGTGCTCAGTATGTTGTCAACTGTAAGTGGATTTAATAAGTTGATTTACATATTCCCACCCCCAAAATCTCATTACAAGCATTCATAGTGACTCCGTTCTCAGGAACTCCCCAGCATATTTTCACCTGTCTCTCTCCCAGATTTGAAGATATCTGGGCCAGGGGGCATCTTGATGTTTGTGTCTTGTATACTTTGCTGGTATCCAGCAAGTTGTTAGAACTCTTGCAGTTTTAAGCAGAAAATAAAACACTGTATAAAAATTAAGCATACATTGAGATGTTGCACTAAAAGTGAACAAGTGTAGATGTCAGAGTACATTTTTACACCAAGTATTAATAAATATACATTAACACTAGTAATTTAGTATAATATAAAGTATTTGGCACATTCTGAGTGACATTTGAGTTTTTTTCTGAACAATAGAACTGATTATTATTAAGTATCTCTCAACTTTCAAACACTTTTAACTGCTGTGCGAACAGGACTCTTAAATGCCCACCTGATGTTTGTTTTTCCAAACTTCAATCTAACTTAATTTTTGCTGGGGAATGTGCAAGTCATTTTGGGGAAGCATAATACATGTTAAAATGTAAAAGATTTATGGTAGTGGGCATCAGCTTAATGGCAGAGCTTTGCTACCTTTCTGTTTTAAAAAAAAAATAATTAAGGCAATGTGATGAGTTTGAGGAAAAAATACGCATTTATACTGTGTTTTGTCTTTGTCACAGAGTAAAGCCACCCCCATCTGAAGGAGCCAAGTCCAATCCATCCAAGAGACACAGAGACAGATTGAATGCAGAGTTAGATCGCTTGGCTAGCCTCTTGCCTTTCCCACAAGATGTTATCGCCAAACTGGATAAGCTGTCTGTGCTTAGGCTTAGCGTGAGTTACCTGAGAACCAAAAGCTTCTTTGATGGTAAGAGATTAGGATTAAATTTTTCTTGGATTGCTTTTAAAATACTGTTTGGCGCTGTATGTTACTTTCACCTGTTTTAGTATTTAAAATTGTTGAATGTATCTATACTTTAATGACATGTCAAGTTGTGTAGTGAGGTAATTGTGTAACTGTACAAAATCAGATGTTTTCTTAAAAACCAAATGTATCTATTTACATTTCACTTAACTATCCATCTTGCATTTGGAAACAATATCACCTTTTAATAAGTTTTCCAGACCTTTTCCTCAAACTTGCAAAGGTTTTGAGGAGATGAGATAAAATTGTTGAACTTAACACTTTTTCAGACGGATTTCCCATCAATTGGATGTTTTCCTTGATGCTGCAAAGATAAGTTTGTTATGAATAAAATGAACGAACACCTCCAACCCCATCACATAATTGGTTTATTATCTAATGTGCTTGAGGAAGCCAATTTCTGAAACTAATGGAGGCAGATTCTCTCCTGTGCTCAAGCTGTGCTTGGCAAAGGAAAATGGAAGGGGGGTGGGGAACATAAGGAACCAGTTACGGTTCCCTAGTTCTGTGGGCTGGTCTGCATTGACCCTGGTTCTGGTTTGAGTTATAGCATTCTTGGAGCTATTCTGTTTTGTGCCAACAACATACGATTCCCCACACCAGCTGAGAATTGGTGGAATGAAGCTCTGTGCCGCCCCTTCATTCCCTGGCCTGCCCCCTTGGCTGAAATGGAGTGGCTGGCTTAACACCAGCTGAGAGCTTCTCCTACTGTGGAAATTATCTGACCAGTTGTGGCCAGAATCTGGCTCTCTTGTGGCAGTGCAAAAGAACCATGCCCACAAAAAAAATGGTTGATTGTTATATCACTTGCTGTGATACTGTTGAAGTTCTAATTGCATGGATAATCAAAGTTTATCATCCATATTCATATAGGAATTGAGCTTAAAATGACGCTAATCTTTTAGTTGAAAGCCTTTTCAGCAAAATTGTGTGACATCTTTTTAACGTCCTGTCTTTAACACCGCACTGCAAGTGTAATGTGGTCTAATATGATTGTTCACTATCTTTGATAGTCATGCTACTGAGGTCTGTCTTTCAAATAGTTTTGCCTGTTTCTTTTCTCCAAAGTACTTTCTCTAGATCAGTAGTTCCCAAACACACTCTTTGAATAACCTCATTTTCAGTTGTATTATTTTCTGTAACCCCAGACAGCACTGAGGACACCATTTTCAAACGGCATCCTCCTTGCAGTGAGACCTTGCACGCCCTGTACACCTAAGATCGCACTGCATGAAGACTGCCGTTTTGCTTTACAAAATGGTGTCTTCCTCACAGCATTACCTTGCACACACAGTGTGTGCGAGATCACACTGCATGGAGGGTTCCATTTTGTTGAGCAAAATAGCATCCTCCACGTGGCATGTCTTTGCATGTATTTTGTAAAATGCTGTTCTCCATGCACTCGGGATTGCTGCCGCCTTATCTGCTAATGAAGCAACCTCACTTGGGGTCGTGACACACAGTTTGGGAACCACTGCTCTAGGTTGTCTTGACTGGTTGTTAGCAGGCCCACATATAGTGTGTGTGTATATTATTGTTAACTAATCCTGGTAAATTTTCCAAAGTCTCTTTTCAAAAAAGTTGAGCTTTTTTGTCTTTCTCTGAGTAAACAGTCGATGCAGTGCTTTTTGTGGTAAACCAGGATAGTACAGCATATGACATTTTGTTCAACACTACAGCTTGTCAAAAAGTTTGGTGGAACAATTTCTTCTCATATCACAGGGTGACTAGCCCCTTTAAGGGGAAATAGTGTCAACCCACCTGTGTTAAGATTAGTTCAGCTTTCCAGGTAGGCATGAATGAGGTCATGTAGTTAACTTAGGTGAGGGCATGGGAACAGACAAACTCCAGAAGGAGTCTTTGGGGAAGGGAGCTCAAGTGGAAGCTGATAGCACTCCAGCTAGGAGGCCCAAGCACAACAGAAACCTGAAAAGCTATAGCTGGCTCGAGGAGGCAGCTGCAGGTGTTTGCTGCAGGGAATGAGACTGACTAGTGCAGAGTAAAGGAAGTTGGATTGGGTCCTGGAAGACCAAACTCCTGACTCAGAAGAAGACACACTGAACTGAGAGACAGACTGAATTGAACCCAACATGGTGAAGAAGGGCTGGGGACTCCTGATTCAAGGAGGACACTGAACTGGGGTGGGGGCCTAGAGGGCCACTGTTTTAGGACTAAATAAATTAGACCCCAGAAGGAATGTGTGTGTTTACCTTTGGATTGTGATCATGAGTTTTTGAGGAGCCCTGTGAGAAAAGGGAAACTGAGACATTATAACAACGAGGAGTCCGGTGGCATCTTAAAGACTAACAAAAGTATTTGGGCATAAGATTTTTGCAGGAAAAAAACCCACTTCTTCAGACCATGCTTCTGAAGAATTTGGATTTTTACCCATGAAAGCTTATGCCCAAATACATTTGTTAGTCTTTCAGGTACCACCAGACTCCTTGTTAGTCTGTGTCCTCAAAAACAACATGGCTACCTCTCTGATACTTAAGGCATTATTTCATCCTTGGCCATGACAGAGTGATTGGGAGTAGCCGGCCTGTGATCTATCAGAAAATACTGTTTAGGTGAAATCAAGATCTCATAGGACATGCCAATTTTCATTGAAATTTTACACCAGTTTTTTTAAATACTTCATTTTGATAAGATAGAAATGCTTTGCTTAAGACTAAACAGATTAATAAAACACATGCACCTTTACATATACTACTAAGTATGAAAACTACAAGACTTTTACATATGAAGGACAATTTTTTAACCAGTGTATTTTGGGAAACTCTCACGGGAGAGTGCATCAGCTACTTTGTTAGAAGCTCCTGAAATATGTTGAATTCAATCAAATTTGGAGAACTAAACTCAAAAAGTTCTTTTTCCTTTGCTGTTGATCACTTAGTGCAGCATGTCATGTAGCTGGACCGTCCCAACAATGGCTAGCTTTTCCAGGCGTTAACATGGGCATCTTTTCCTGACTACCATTACTTCCTCTCAGACGTTCTTGCTGAGAACGACAGATGGAATTGTGATCCGGTCTTCCTGCATGAACTTCAACACGCTAGTGCATCGTTTTTAGTATGGTTTGTCAAGTCGGGCCTTTAGCACAGATCAATCGTGGCTTTTAAGTTGTTAACCTCTGAACTCTCAGTCTTACTTGCATTGCTGTCTTTTGTTTGTAATGTCAGTCAGATGGGCAGATCATAGCGTAGGTCGTTATCATTTCCTGTCAGTACGCCGCGCAATCCTAACGAGGCATTAAAACTGTTCTTTACTTTGGGACATACCACATGATAGATCACTTAGCCTGAGGGTATTTTCCTGACACTCGGCACTTTCCAGTAAGTCACTCTGTTTTGCTATTTACTTTTGCCTTACAGTTATCTACCGCCGATACGCTCAAAGACCTTTTCCAGGTTTGTAGTTCGGCCAGCGTCGTCTGACAAAAGCACCATCACGATAGGCAGCACCATAATACCATCTGCAGCGTAACCTACTACAGCTCTGAATTGACGGTGCTCATTTATGCTGCGAAGACACTTAATTCTACCACATGTATGTAGAATCTGACTCTTGAGCGTTCCTCTAGCCGTACTGCCATTACCTTGTTAAGTCTTATTAGAGTGAACTGGCACTTCCAACTTTCCAATAGCTATTGTGCGTGATTAATGTTTTGATACGTATACCGATTTAGACTTCTTAGTCCCAGCAAAAGCGTATTTCTCCATTGTTTGTACAGATACATGGAGTCCAATTGCTGTTACTTTGCGTATTATACCCATCTGTATCTGTTTCGATCTCTTTCTCTACTAGCAGCTTTGTGAGGAAGACACCCGTAAAGATCGTTGCTGCTAATTGTGAGCTTACCTGTGTCAATGATGTTTGCCTGTTCGGCCATCCTGTTTCTATTGCAAGTCTATGTTCCGTCAGAGTTCCAGGTGTGGAGAGTTAACCTTCCCCTCCACGCCCGTCACTTTTTCCTTTAGTCCTTCGCACTCGGTCATTCCTCCCTGCTGAACTGAGAACACTGAGCTCGGAATAAAAGATTGAGATTAAAGATCACTTAGCTTTTGGAAATTGAGAAATGCTATGAGGTAATGTTACATCATCCCAGCGCCTTTGCCATGAATGCCCTTCCCAATGTCTTCCATTCAGGAGACTGTTGCGCCTGAATCAGACACCTGCGTCTGCCAGTGAAGAACTTCTCGGAGTATTTTTATCATCACAGCACTTTGCTCCTTCTGAGTTTCCTTAGGTTTTATCTAGCAAGTGCTAAGAGTGTCGGAGGTGTTTTTTCAGGATTACTTAGCAAAGTCAGCAATGTATAGCTTGACGGGAGGGGTACCATCACCGCATTCGTTGCTTCACACACTTAATGGCCTAAAACTGAGGCCATACACAATACAAAGGAGTGAAAAACCTTATCAATAAAAAAAAACAAAAAAAACACTCTAATACAAAAAAACAACAAATAAAAATAAAAAAAAATAAAAAAAAATTAAATAGCAAAAAAAAAATAAAACAAATAACAAATCTAAAAAAAAAAAAAAAAAAAAAAAAAACAAAAAGAAAAAAAAAAAAAAAAAAAAAAAAATAAAAAAAAAAAAAAAAAAAACAAAAAAAAAAAATTGTCTAAAAAAAAAATATGGCTGATACCCCTGTAAGCAAGAGATCTGCGTGCACTAGTTCCATATGGAGAGTCATTCACAAATTACTATCATAGCCCCAAGTCCATAAACCTTTCGACCAGGCCAAGTTGATGGTCCGGTCGGCGTGCACCAAGTGAATATCCCATTGAGTTTTCCGTCTCTTTATCTTGTCATAGTCCAGAAAATCTAGTCCATGACATCTCATAAAGATTATCGAGGCCAACCTACCTGCAAAGAAATGTCGCTAGGGCTGCACGCTTTAGCTGTGTTGTCCAGTCGAGTATATTCAGGCCATCGGTAGCAGCAATCACCATTAGCATAAGTTATACTTTTCTCTGGAGGCTTGTTTTTGGACACCAAAATATCCTACTCGCATAATGGACCTCTTGATGAAGTGGCTTGGCGAGATGGCTCCTTTTAAGGTATATTCCCCTCTGTTGACAACTCAAGCAAACCGGACCAATTAAGGCAAACGTCTTGCCCATCTCATCCCATGTGAATGACTCCAACACTGTACTTTTCTGTCACCCTCATGGCCACTCGGTTGAATCATGGCAAGTTAGAGCATCTCCTGTAATTTATTGGAACCACCAACCGTTTGCGGCTGCCATCTTCATGTTCAACCAAAACTTCCTGTAATTAAATGATCCTCTGTTTCATATATAACTGGATCTTTATAGAAAGCTGAGACGCAATAGATGAAGCCGCTCCGTAGCCTCACACCAGCTTTCGAGTAATATTGCTTCTGCACAATCTCGAACTTATCATTCCACTTGAGACTGACACCATTCCTACGACTGTGGATTGGGTGAGTCCCTTGGAAAGCGATGTACGTAATGGAATTTCCATTAGCCGGTGAAACCCGCTGTCCACTGGTTGCACCAGTTATTATCGGCTCTAGGCTAAGAGCCACTCTTCGAAAATGATGTTCAGTTGTCTCCGCATTCAAGCCCAAGCCCCTCTGGCATAATAAACGGATTGAAATTGATTGCAACAAATCACATCAGCTGCTCGTGTAAGCTTTGCATTCCAGCTTCAAAGCCTGGATGAAAGTCCTCTGGCTTTCCATCATATAACTGGCCATCGAGGAATAACAACACTCACAATCAACGTCTGAGGAGCTCTATAGAGTACACGACACTTCTAGGATGCTCAGAACATGGTACTATCGAAGAATAAGCCTGTATATAGGCTCGCGTCATAAAAATTCAAATATCTTGGCACACACTTACAACACTGATAATGACCACAGATCTCTCCCACATAAACATGATGAAAATATTGTCATCAGACAACTAGCAAAAATCAAAATAAATATCTAATGATCCGCCTCAACAAACTATAAATAGAAGAAAAGTATAGCGATATAGAGCAAACAATTAAATATCAGTAAGAAATGAAGGTTATGTCTGTCTTTGCCTTTGGGTTTAGATGATCACAGGATTGGTGGATACTACACTTTTAGCCGTGTCTCTCATGCGAGGTACTTCTTTCGCCATCATTGTTCCCGTGCCTTCAGGGTTTGAAGTTTGGCTGGATCTTTGGGTGATTGGTTTTGCTGCCCGGTGGGTTCTTTTTGCTGCCTTATATGTCCAGTATTGTACCTTTATATATTTCCAGTTAACGAATCACTGGTTCGAGGTGTACTGGAGACTGGTGGTGAATAAGGTTCGTGCTTCTTGGTTGTAGTGGGTTTGGGTTGCCTTGTTGTAGGTTTTGTCGTTGTTCCCTGGGTTTTCATTCCCCTCTTCAAAGCTTTCTGCTTCTTGCACTTCCTCCATTTGCCCAATTCCTCCCCCGCTCGGGACATTTTGTTTTCCATGTATGTAGTGTTTGTCCTCAGGACACATCAAACTTCATTTGTATGGATCATCTCATGATGAACATTGTCCTGAATCAGACTTATAATTTCTTCAATATTGGCGTGTTTGGAATGACCCATTGTCCACTTTTGGGTTGATAACTCGATGGATATCAAGGTTATCCCTTCTGTATCTGCTTAATCGTTTGAAACAGTTTATAATCGTTCATTTTTCTTTGCGCCTATTCACCGCACCTCTTCTATAGGTCCACGAGTGTGACCTCATCGTACACGACTTTCTTAGCATTCCTGTCACTACCTCTCCAATACTATTAACTACTCTTCTAAGAGGCCTCTTATATCATCTGCTGGTAGTTGAATTCTTTGCTGTAGAGCTTTGCAAGTTTAAGATTGTTGTGTATTCATTTGCTTTAACGTCCTTGTTCTTAATTCCAGGCCTGTCCTGTGGCTCCTCTGTTTTCCTCTTCATTTTGTGGGTTGTCTCTTTGCTGCTGTTTCTTTTGAGGCTTCTCTTGGCTCTGATTTCTTTGTGGCTTCTCTTTATCAGCTCTCTCTGTTGCTCTCTTACTCTTTCCTCTACCTTTTTTTATTCTAGTTCTTAGGTAGTTTCATTCTTCGTTGTGCTTGCATTTCTATTTTGTGCTGCTCCAGTCTTTCTCTCCTGTTTCAGTGTCTTGTATCATGCTTTTTTTTCTTGTTGTGCCTTGGTGTTATTTGTCTGAACTGTCTGACTCTCTCTTTGATCTGGAGTAGCCTGGCAACTCCTCTTTGTTAACGTCTCTTCTACTAACCTTTGCATGCAACTTAACTTAGAAAATCAGTTATTTATGTGTGTGTTTTTGGTTACTTGTTTCATATCTGGATTCATGTTAACACAGACCTGAATCTCACTTATCTCCTTTCTTAAAACTGCAAACCACCAAAGCAGCAGTAAAAAACATTTATCTTGGCTACTTGTAAACCAAACTTCTCTCTGCTAAACACCTACGCAATTGTTCCTATGCTCTGATCTTATCCATACCGTTCCACCTGGTTGTTCCTATAGCTCCCTTAATTCTAATTGGAAGCTCATGACCCCTCTAGCCTTAAGTATCACTCGCTTGCTCACGCAGCCAGAATCCAGTGTTTGGCTACTTGGTTTCCCAACCTCAATTCCTGGACCCAAAGAACCCAATCCTTGGATTCTCAAACTACGGAAAAAAAAATCCATTTCCCTCCTGCTATTAACTTCTCCAGATTTCCCCTCTTGCGTTTTCATACTAGAATTTCTCCTGCTTCAATCTTTGAAACACAAAACAGAGGCAACGTTCTTCCCTCCCAGTTCCCTGAAAAACGTTTAATCCTGGCACAGAATTCCTATCCCCTTCCTACTAGAATAAGAAAAACAACAGCTTTTTAAAAGATAACTTTAATTAAAAAATGAAGACAAAATTAATTCTGCATAGTAACCATACGCATTACTTAAAGAAAAATATGATAAACAGATTTATTCAAATAAGAAACAATTTAACCTTCAGCAAACTACACAATGTAATACAACAAACATAAAACCTCTGTTTTTGTATCTTTTTTATAAATTTAAACTGAATTAGAGATCGCCATGAAATAGAAATGCCTCCCATAGCGAGACCCTGACAACACTCAGAACTCTCACACAAATTCCTTCTGATTTGAGAATCGTTTATCTGATTCCCTATTCCTGGTGTTCTGTTCTTTTGCTTATCCCTCAGGTCTGAAAGTATCATTCAATTTTGCTATCTATCTAGACACTAGACTACTTTCTTATCTGCATATCTTCTCTCCTTCTTGCCATATGAGGTATTGTTGAGAATAATTCCATACTCTTCATACATACGCTGTTTCGCATAAATATATCTTCTTGAACATCACACAATATCATATGAAATTTTTCTCACCGTTTTTATAAACTGTCTTTATATGATATAAAATGCATTTTATACTTTTGTTGTAATTATAAATATATAGCTCTACCATTATTCATTCTTTCAAAATCTAGTTCTCCACACTTTTTTTTCTCTAAATTTTCCTATTTTGTTATTCCTTAGACATATTGGACATAAACCAAAATTCATTTCCATTACAGTTTTTGCATTTCAGCTGCTCAGTACTATTATAGTTTTCACTTCAAGATATGTTTCCAGTTATTCTGATCTTTAAAGACTCTGTCTTTCCAAGATCCCTCTGATTTATAGTATGCCTCAAAAGCCTATATTCAGCTACTTTTGTCTATATTTTGTGTTGACTGCTTGGATGAAGATAGTTCCTCATTGAAGTAGATCAATAAGTGCCGGGGCTAGCTAAATGCCCCGTCCTGCCGACGGCATGACAACGACTATGAGAGCATCACGCGCCACTCTCTCATCTTGGCGTGTTCCACTCGATGCAAAAAGTTTTGGCATACATGATAGTAATAGTGACTT